>NC_045541.1:180724455-180900705 GCF_009769535.1 Thamnophis elegans | reverse complement strand
TGTTCTGGCTAGGTGACCTTCCTTCCTGTGGGAACAGAGGCTGCTCCTGGTGAGAACGGAAGGTGGAATTTGAAGACACCGGTCAATGTGGATGGAGTGTTTATTGGAGAGTGTGACTTTTGAAGGATGTTTTCTAACTTACAATATTATGTGGTGTCATTCCGGTTTGTTTCAGATTCGGAATTACAACAGATTTTGCCAATTTGATGTCTACCTAAATAAAAGAAACTTGTTTTTAAAGATGAACTTTGCACATTTCTTCTTTGAATGGGTTTCATCATTTGGAAACCTGACACCATTGGTGGCTGCTACCAAAATCATGCTGGAAGTGCTTGCTAAGCAAATGTGTCCCAACACTTATGGAACAACATCAGTTTTTATGCTTTATAGACCTGTGAACATTGTCAATGTGTAGTTAGGACAATTGGCTACATCCCAACCCCCTCAGCCCAGCTGACCCATTGCATTCAGCCCTCCCTACCTGCCATGGTTCACACTCTTCTCTTTGCAAAATGGATAACCCAGGCCATGGCAGGAGTGATCATGTTTGCCTTTTGACTCCCTGTGAGTTGCCCTACTTTGACTGAAGTGTGTAGGGTGAGCAGGTAGGCCAGACAGCTTCTGTTCCCACCATGCAGCAACCAACCCAGAGCCTCAGTTTGGTTATCAATTCTGTGGCCTGGGGTGTCCAGTTTGCAAAGAGGGGCCCGCAAACTGTAACCTCTTGTCAATGCAGGGCAGGACTGTGCTCTCCGTATAACTTTCTGGGGGGAGAAAATTCTCAATCTCTCCTGGAGTGACAGAGCCTCTAATTTAGGAGGCATCATCTACGGGTCTCCAGTTGGGACCAAAGGGTGCACAATACCTTTGCTGGCCTTGCTGGTGGACAGAATGTCAGGCTTGTCCCAGCTTAGACATTTAGGAAAGAAAACTCTTGACTCAATTTTAGAGTTGGGAATACATTTACTAAAAGTCAAGTGGTTACAGCATAAGCAAAGCCAGATCTGAAGATTCCCGCATAAACCGTGTACTTTTCCTTTCTGCCAGGCTCCTCCCCCATATGTCATCTTGTTTGTGTCCAATGAGGTTAAGTTTAGCTGTTTTGGTTTCTAAAGTTGGTGCCTCTGTGTGGCCCTGTGCATTTGGTTCCATGCTGTGTCCTTGTATCATTCAATCGTTGTCTCTGGTGCCTCTTCTCTTTCCTGTCATTCCCCTTCCCTATCTCCCCCTCTCATCCCTTATGGCAGATCTGACATAGAGCCTCTTACTGTCTGCAACTCACATGGCCCCTGTCCCTCTTCACTGAGAGTGATTCTCATATGGGAGGAGATGAAAAAATGGGGAATGGGCCCCAATTCCAGGAATCAGTAGAGGAGGAGGAGGTTGTTGCAATGAGAAGGACCTTCTGGAATGGTTTTCTGGTGGGGGGAACAGTTGAGACATGCAGGGCTATTTGGTCCCAATTGCAAATCTGCTGGGGCAATTTGTACTGCAGTGAATCGCCTGGGGTTGAGGAAGTGGGGAGTGGTGGCTGGGGAGAATCAGCAGGGGAATGATAGGGAGGGGCTATTGGGGAGGGACTAATGGGGAGGGGTGGCCATGGTGGGTTAACTGGGATGGGACTGATGGGGGTGAGATGGCCGGGTCGTAGCGACTGCCACCAATTGTCCTATTCCTGTCAATATGATGGGTTGCAAAATTACTATTTTATCATTGTAACTAAGAAGGACTATCTGTAATGTATATGTAGCTATTACATCTGCTTCAGCCTTCAGGCTTCAAATGCAGGATGAAAAACCAATAATCTAGTCTCACAGCAGTATTGCTTGTTAAGATTATGCCAGGGATAAATTTCCCTCAGAGAATAGTGGGAGGGATGCTTGATAACCAAAGGATGCAGTCATATTCATACATTTGAGAAAGGAGGAGGAAATGATAAATGCATAAGGAATAGATGATATAAGCATACCTATTCATAATTTTGAATATCAGTTATTTTCCCATCCTTCTACTGCTCCTTTATCAAAGAAGTATTATTTTAATTAAAAAAACACAAATCAGTTGTGATGCCATGGAAATGTTGATAAAGCTGATTGAACACCAGAGCAATTGCTTACAATTATAATTGCTTAATCATTCAGGCCCCCTCCCTTCCAAAACCGCTGTGGATTCCAATGCTGGGACAAAAAACAATAATCAAGTCACACAGCAGAATTATTTGTTAAGATTATGCCAGGGATAAAATTTTCTCCAGAGAATAGTGGGAGGAACTCTTGAGGACCAAAGGATGCACTCATATTGTACATTGAGAAAGGAGGAGAAAATGATTTCTGCATAAGAAATAGAGGATGTAATCATACATATTCATATTTTTGAATATCAGTTATCTTCCCATCCTTCCATTGTTATTTTCCCACCCTTCTACTGCTCCTTTCAACAAAGAAGTATTCTTTTAATAAAAAAAACACAAATCAGTTGTGTTGCCATAGAAATGTTGATAAAACTGATTCAACATGAGAGCATTCAAGTTTGCTATTGTATGGGGCAATTAGCACAAATTCCTTTTGTTTCTTCTTCCCATGTGAGAGACCATTTGATGGAAGGGAGATGTTATCAAAAATAACTGAATACTGATGGGGATCTCCCTAAAGCCTCAGAAATCTAAGGAAACAATCTCACATGCTTAAAACATTGATACTGAACTCAATCCTTTCAAACACTATTTTGAAAGAATAACTAAATGAAAAAGAATAAAGGAGAATGAAAGGATCTCCAAAGGATTAGAGCATACACAGAGTGCAACCTAATTCAGCTTTTGTTAAATTGCTGTTGAGAGAAGCTCCATTGTAACCTAACATGCCAACTTCATGGATAAAAATTTCTAGGCAAATTGCCAAGCTTAGCCTAGCAAAGTATTTGCCAAGTAAACTGCTTGTAACTGAAATATTGTTCAGCATTCCCTAACAAAGCTCTGAGTTCTATGACAGAAAATGTATTACTTTCCCCTTCTAAGTCTATTGTTTTCGGAGCACTGAAGAAAATCATGAGGTTTGCATAACATTAAAAAATGTTTCTAACACTATGACGATCTGTGCAAGCTGTGTAAGACTATAAAAAGTTTGACAAAAAGGGTTTTTTTTTTCACGATGAGGCATGAGCCTGTTTTTTCTCTCTCTCCTCTCTGCCTGCTTTGTTAAGGTGGGGAAACTAAAATGCCATCAATTCCTTTTTGCTTTTTGCAGAAAAAACAAACTGATTATTCAGTAGCCTCGTGTTCAGAGTTTCATTGGAATTATCAGCTTCTGAACTGAATTCAAAAAGCTTATAAGAAAAAACCCAACTCCTTGAAATAATAAATATTCTTTAAAAACTAGCTTTCCATCCTCATAGGGCGTTGGAGCTCACCAAGATACATACACAATAAATAAATAAAAAAGACGATAAAGAAAATGCTGGGTGTTTGTTGTTGAAAACAGGTATATTGTAACCAGTTGCAGCACTTGATAAGGAATCTTTTATGGACAAGTTTCTTCTTAATGCCATCATTTCTTAGAATGTTTATCACATTCAAATATAAATGAAGCCAATCTTTGCATTACTTAGAAATTTTTGTTTCTTACTATATTTGCTCTACAATTCAGATCAGGCCTCAGCAGAATAATGTAGAATTTGGGGAAAAAGATACAAGCCAAGAGAGCAGCTCCAGAGGCCAGAATGGAGAAGATCTCCACAGCCACCATGGACTTCCCTTGTATGCTCAGATAGGTGGGGAGGAAAGTGATCCAAACACTGCAAAAGACCAGCATGCTAAAAGTAATGAACTTGGATTCATTAAAGCTGTCAGGCAATTTCCTAGCTAGAAACGCCACTGTGAAACTGACAAGGGCCAAAAGACCTAGGTAGGCAAGGACAATGTAGAACATTAAAGCTGAGCCTTGCTTACATTCTAAAATGTCTCTCCAAACAAGGAGTGGAAGTCAAGTTAGGAAATGGGGGAGAGGTTACCAGCCAGGTGGCACAAAGAAGGGCTGGAGCAGGGGACAGGCTATGACAATGGAGTTGGTCAGTGGTTTTCCTAAGAGTTTCCTTGTCCTGTTCCCTGGGCTTGGTGGCCATGAAGGCCAGAACCACCATGACAGTTTTTCGCCAACACAGAGGAAACCACAAGGGAAAAGAGAACAGCAAAAGCAGATTGTTGTAAGAGACAGGTTATCTTCCCTGGTTGACCAATGAAGAGGAAAGAGCAGAGAAAGCAGAGCAGGAGGGAGACCAGGAGGATGTAGGTGAGATCTCGGTTGTTGGCCTTCACGATGGGTGTGTCATGATGTTTATAGAAAATCACCAGGACTGCCGAAGTGATCACAGAGAAAAAGAGAGTGAGAAAAACTAAAATGTATCCCAGGGTGTCTTGATAGGCAAGGAAGTGGATCTTCTTGGCAATGCATTGGTCCTTGTCCTTGTTGGGATATTGGTCTTCTGGGCAGAGTTCACAGTGAGCTGCATCTGAAATCAAGAGTCCTTATCTAAGGATTTCAGGGGTGCCTACCATAAGCATTACCCCTCCCCCAGAGATGATCTCTCTCCTTTTTGCACCATCCTACTGACAACAAGATTAATGAAAGCACCCAATGTGCAATTTATAGGACATCAAAAAGTTCAAATTATCCTTTACTCATGATGGTTCTGGACAGATTGACCAAAACCCTTGTTCAATTCCAGATGTCCCATTTCTGGGCACTTCCATGACTACTGTCACTTTCAACTTGACATTGTGGCCTGTTTTCTCCTCCACTTATAGTAGAACCCACAGAAGACTGAGAGATGAAATGCTGATATATTCATTATCTGTACATTATCTATGATCATTACCTTAACTTCTTTACTTCTCTACTATGCATTTCAAATCTTATTATTCAGACATTTTTGTGGCCCCTCCTGCTTTTCTAAGAGACATAGATAAGATGGGGTCTCCTCTTTCTCTGATAGGTCAGTTTCCTCAGATATTGATAGATTGATAGATTGACTCAAGAAGCACACACACAAAAATAAAAAATAATGCTTCAACTGCATATCCGACTCCTTGAACTGAAAGGGTCTGATGAGCAGTGTGAGTTCATGACAATCTTACCAAAAATGACAATAACAAAACAATTTTGATCTACTGAATGGCTTTCTTGATCCTGGAAGATCTACATTTGCAATCTCGACTACCTGTCTGATTAGAAAATGTCCCTTCTGGACAAGGATCACACTGGTAGCAACAAACCGGCTCGCCCTCTGGAACTCTTCTCCTCTCTCCTGCATGGCACCTCTTCATGCCACACCTGGCAAAGGGTATCTTCTAAAATATAAAAGAAAATATTGAGATGACGTAAGCAATGAGTATTTTTCATTAATTTAATTCCACATTCCTATTTCCATTCCATATTTCTATTTTTATGTTCAAAAAAATGCCCATCAAGTCACATGGTTTGACACTGTCTACCAGAAACCAGGAAGTTCTTTCCAATCTCAATCCTTTGAGGATTGACAGACCTCAAATGTGTTACATGCAAAGCAGATTTTTCACCAAATGACTGCCATACTTTCTGCCTCAACTGCCCATTCTCCAAGTGAAAAGGATGTTCTGCATTTCAGGAAGAGAATGAATCATTCCCTGAATTTACAACATTTCCTTGCAGCTCACCTTTGTAACCCAGATGATTCCATCAGAGTTAATCTTGAAATCCTGGCCTGGGAAACCCCCAGGATCTAGTTCTCCAACTTTTGTGGGAACAAAAGATTGATTAGGGAGAAAAACCCAGTTGAGAAGATCAAATCGAGCAGAATCCAGTCCATCTTCTGAGAAATAGACTTCATCTCCAGCGCTGTTGTTAAATTGGATATTTCTCAAAAAGAAAAGAACCTGAAAGAAAATACATATCCAAAAATTGAAGGAATTGGCTGAAAGGCAAAATTGGTTTCAATTATTCTTGTTAGACATCAGAATGCAGTACTGCAGGCTACTTCTACTGCCAGCAGCAGCAATTTCATACCGAGCAAATAGATTGACAGATGATGCTGTGAATATGGCTCTCCACTACATCCTACAACATCTTGAATCTCCAAAGACCTACGCAAGGGTCCTCTTTGTAGATTTTAGTTCAGCATTCAATACCATCATACTGGACATTCTTCTAACTAAACTAAATCAGCTAATGGTACCTGAACACACTTATAAGTGGATCACAAACTTCCTAATGGACAGTAAGCAGCAGGTGAGGCTAGGCAAAATCACATCAGATATCTGTACAAATAGCACAGGAGCCCCCCAGGGCTGAGTGGTCTCTCCACTTCTCTTCTCTCTATATACCAATGACTGCATCTCAAATGATCCATCTGTTAAACTACTGAAGTTTGCAGATGACACAACAGTGATTGGTCTCATTCAAGACAATGATGAAATCACATACAGATGAGAAGTTGAACAACTAGCCTCGTGGTGCGTACAATCTGGGACTGAACACACTCAAACCATAGAAATGGTGGTAGACTTTAGGAGAAACCCTATCATACTACCTCTTGCAATACTAGACAACACAGTATCAACAGTAGAGACTGTCAAATTTCTAGGTTCTATCATATCTCAAGACCTAAAATGGACACCTAACATCAAAAATGTCATCAAAAAAGCACAACAAAGGATGCTCTTTCTGAGCCAACTCAGGAAGCTCAAAATGCCCAAGGAGCTGCTAATACAGTTCTACAGAGGAATTATTGACTCTTGTCATCTGCACCTCTATAACTGTCTGGTTTGGTTCTGCAACCCAAAAAGACAGACACAGACTTCAGAGGATAATCAGAACTGCAGGAAAAAACAATTACTGCCAACCTGCCTTCCATTGAGGACCTGTGCACTGCACAAGTCAAAAAGATTCCCTCACCATTGTTAAATCACTCACTAAGCCTGCATTACTATTACTATTAGGCTTCTCATCATTCCTATCACCCATCTCCTCCCACTTATGACTGCAGGACTATAACTTTGTTGCTTGTGTCTTTATGATTTATATTGATATTGTTTCCTGGTTGCTTATTTGTACCCTACGAGTATCATTAAGTGCTGTTCCTTATGATTCTTGTCTTTTTATGTACACCGAGAGCAGATGCACCAAAGAAAAATTCCTTGTGTGTCCAATCAAACTTGGCTAATAAAGAATTTTATTCTATTTTATTCTATTCTATTCTATTTATGTATCAGTATAATCCAAAGTTAAATGGAATGAGTTGGTTGTCAATTTATTAGTTGGGAGTCAGGCTAAATATTGAAGGAAACTGAGGTGGTTGTGTAAATATGCCCATCAGGACTTCCACCAACCTCTTGAAGCATCTTGCACAAATACACTCAGGTTGTCATTTTGCTGTGGGCTCAGACATCCTCTCTAAAGTGGCCACCTTCTGAAATCATTTAAGACCTTTCAGGACTTTATCGCAAGGTTTTTCCTCTCTGGATCTTAAGGACAAGTGGTTTGGTTCAATTGTCTCTTCTTCCTCTACCCACTTTTATGAGAACATTATACTTAATTCATATTATAGTTCTTAACTAATTGCCGTTTTAGCCTGTATGCATTCATATGCTCGCATGAGGACGTTTAATCAGTAATCAAAGATATGCGTATGGGGAGCTTCCTCTCCAAGAATCTGTGGAATGGATAAAAAGTTCCAGAAATTACCTGCCATGACTGGACATTTGAGATCCTCTTTCCAAGCCTCATCATGACTGGTCTCCTTCCTGATCCATACATTGCATGTAATGCGTGTGCCAGAGCATAAACAGCGTTGTAGATATTGTAACTTTCCCCTGTCATGCTTGTTTCAAAAATGTAAGTTGACAGAATGTTTAAATTCTCCTTTCCGCTACATGTTTTTTGCTGGCCTGGAGAAATTTCACCTGGTTTGTAGATCTTGCAGTCAAAGACCATTTTCCACCACTGTGGGAGAAAGACGTCCCCTTGTGGGTTGAAAGGGTCTAAAGAAAGTAGGAAATGGCTGAATTCTGAGATATGCCTCGTATGGTCCCTAAAATGCAGAGATCCATGGAAGAGCTTTAGACCTTTCAATATGTCTTGAGATCCCACCATGCTAACTTTCCAATGGGAAGTTAAAACCCAAACTTTGCAAAATGAAGTTCTTGTCCATTTTTTATGTGCATTCATTGCTGCCAGTATATTTATAATGCTATTGGAATCCCCAAACAAAATAATCACTTCAGATTTAGACCAGATTTTGAAAATACTAAGTAATTTCAAACATTGTAGTAGCAAGAAAATCTGGCCTCAGTTTTTCAGTGAAGGCCAAGCAGATCTCCTTCTTCTTAAGCATCGGAATTAGAGTTGAGGTGAAATGTTCTCCACTGTCATTTTCAGGGACCAAAAGCCCAACCCAGTTCCACTGGAAATGCAGGAGCAGCTGGACTAAACCCACATACTGAGGAAATTCATTGGGATTTATCCGGAAGAAGGAAGGATAAACTGTTCTGTCTCTCTGAGAGAACTCAATGCCAACACCAAGCTGAAAAATGAGATTCTTATTTTAAGGACAGCAAAAAGTTTTATGGTGACTTTAGCAATCAACATTTGTGGTTGATTGCCCCACCAGCTGACTCACTTTGAGTGACAAGTTTCACTTTTTCTCTTCTTAAGAGATATCATTGTCTAACATATTTTGTCTAGTTGTGACAGGTCATAAGATAAAGGAACCCATCAATCTGATAGAGAGAATAAATTGCACCAAAAGGTGGGTACATTTTTAGAAGAATAAGTCAGGGAGGAATTCCTCTTAGCAATCAGAGCATTTCAGAATTATCTTACTATCTTTCTTATTGGGGTTATTTGACACATAAAACATAGCATTGATTCTCTAAATCACCTTCTCCTAAAACACCTTTGCTTTCATCTTTGGCTTCTGTGTTTCTTTTGCTTGTCTACTCCATGTTGTATCTTACAGAAATTCCTTACCTGTGGAATCTTGAAGATGCTGAAGATGGAGGCCATCTGCCTTGTGGATTTGGAATCGTGACCTCCAATGACAGAGAGCAGAATGTCCTGTCCGTCACATTTGTAACCTGGAACCATTTGCCCTCGTGTGGAGAGAAGGGAGAGGCTGATTAAAGTAATCCTCCTCTCAATCTCATGATTGTCATAGATGTGGAAGCCAAGGGTGATGTTGGGTAGGAGAACCAGATCCTTGTTGACTTCTCTGATTGCAAACACCAAGGCCAGGAACTGCTGGTATTTCTTGGGTACGATTCTATAGTGAGGGGAAAAAATATTGGGGAACACTGTAGGAATGATCATAAATGCAGTTGGAACTTGTCTTGTCCTTTGTGTTGTTCCTTGGTGAATGTGCCATGTTTCATTGGCTTTGAATTTTTCTAAAGGACATCCTTGATTAAACTCTCCATCCAATCACAGACCATTTTACACCCCTTGATCATTCCTCCCTTCCCTATTTTGCTCCAGTGACTGTAATTCTTCACAAATTCTCCTCTATCACCTAATCAATTTGTGTCTCTCTTGGAGTACCTTCTTCAGGTCTGGAAACCATTGCTGAGCACAGGATTCCAGTGGGGGTCACAATATCAAGTTACTGAAGGCTGTTATTCATAAGCACTGCTGATTCCAAAACTGATTTTTCATTTTTGGTTTAGTATTCCACATTGAAAATGGTTGCATTTTTCACTCAGCTTTCCCTTTCCAACTTAACATTATAAGTCAACTTCTTCACTAGACCAGCATGGTTTCTTATTTGTTACCCACTTCATATTTCATGTCTATCATCTTCCTGATGAAGAGTTCTGGAAAGATTGAGAATTCTAGCTTTTTTTATATAAACTTAGTTCATTATTGAAAAAAGCACAAACTAGGTTAGGATATTGAAAACATCACAAGAAACAGTATATCTGAATGGATTTCCTTAAATCCCAAAGAAAGCAAACAGTTATTTACATCTTTCTCATGCAGGTGAAACTTACAAAATTGGAATACGCTGGGATGGCTCTTCATGAAAAGGTGGGCCATTAAAAGAAAAAACAATAGTTGCCAGAGGAAAATTCGCACCAATAATGAGATCACCAGGCCTGTAATAGTCCTCCAGAATCTGCAAGGACCTTGTCAACACACATACAGTTTGCATCCTCTTAGCAGAAGTTGGAAGCAGGAGCCAAAACAACAGCAGCAACAGCAAAAGGAGAGGCAGCCTAGTCATTCTTCTCACCTGCCTTCCAAGATGAGAGATCAAGGTTTGTGAGAAGCTAAACTGCAGGTAGCACTTGAAATCTCCCCAGAGCTTTAGCACAAGAGAGACTGTCTGTCCAACCTGGAGGGCTTTGTGGCAACCTGATATCAATCATGCTTCAACTTATATGTGTTTGGACTGAGACCAAAGAGGAAACTGAGGCCAGGAGAGTCCAAACCCAGGAGTTAGCTCTTTGCAAGGCAAGGTGCAGTGACATGGCCAGCCTCCAATGGGAGAACTCAAAGCGTGCTTTTTAGAGCAGGTTTAAACTTGGAAGAATGTTTTGTTGGAGGCAGGTGCCAGAAGAAAAGCAGCAGCAAGAGAGACAGCCCAGTCATCCTTGTCACCTCCTTTCTTAAAAGAGAAATTAAGGTTTATGTATAACTGAAATTGCAGATAGCACTTGAAATCTCAACTGAACTTTAGCACAATAGAGACAGGCCATTCCACCTGGATGGCTGTTTGGCAAATTTACAGTATATCAACGATGTTTCCTCTTACCTGTGTTTGGGCTGTGGAAAGAGGAAACGAAGGCATGTGAGTCTCTTCAAACCCAGGAGTGAGCTCTTTGCAAGACCAGCTAAGGTGACATGTCCTGCCTCCATCTGGAGAATTCAAAGCATTTTAAGGTGGGGTTTTTTAAATCTTAGAAGGTGTTTATGGGTAGAAATCCACAGGGGATACATTAAACATTCCTTTTCTACTGAAAATTGTAAAGAACAGCAATTGTCCTGATCACTTAGCACTAGATATTATTTTGTTCATCAGAAGGAAAAAAACATGTTTATCTCTCTGTTGCTAATCTAGAGAGCAGGTGGATTTGAGAGTCAAGATGAAGTTGGGAAATTGACATACATGAAACTCAGCTCCTGGCCACAAGGTGGAGCTCTTCTCAATTTGAGTTCAGGTATCATCCACATGTTGATGATCTTCAGTTTTACAGCCATTGACTGTTGATGTTTTGTCTGAGTGCCTGAAGGCTGCTGAATGGGGACTAACAGTCTCAGTGTGAATCCTAAAAAAACCAAGCAGCTGTGGAATATTGGTCATCTCAATACCAGGATTTTTCTTCGTTGATCCTGCATGCACTTGCACTGCCATGCTTGGGACTGACATGATGTGCCAGTGCCTGGAGGCTGTTAGGGTCTGGATGGGGGTTAACAAGCTTGTGCTCAATCCAGACAAGACCGAGTGGCTGTTGTGTTTCCCTCCCAAGAATTTGGTTAATATTCCATCACTCAGGCTGGGGGGGGTGAAAATTTACGCCCCTCAGACAGGGCTCGCAACTTGGGAATCCTCCTGGACCCACAGCTGACCTTAGAACATCATTTGTCGGCTGTGACCAGGGGGGCATTTGCCCAGGTCCACCTGGTGCACCAGTTGCGTCCCTACCTGAACCGGGAGGCACTCGCAACAGTCACTCATGCCCTCATGACCTCAAGACTGGACTACTGCAATGCGCTTTACATGGGGCAGCCCTTGAAGAGTATTCGGAGACTTCAACTCGTCCAGAACGCAGCCGCGCGAGCGATTGTGGGTGCACCTCGGTACACCCATGTTACACCTATCCTCCGCGAGCTGCACTGGCTACCGATCAGTCTCCGGATACGCTTCAAAGTGCTAGTCGTAACTTATAAAGCCCTTCATGGTATTGGACCTGGGTACTTGAGAGACCGCCTGCTGCCAATTACCTCCCAAAGACCCATTAGATCACACAGGGTCGGCCTCCTCTGGGTTCTGTCTGCCAGCCAATGCCATCTGGCTACTACCCAGGGGAGGGCCTTCTCTGTGGTAGCTCCGGCCCTCTGGAACGAACTCCCCGCAGAGATTAGGACCCTCACCTCTCTCCAGGCCTTCCGAAAAGCCGTCAAAACCTGGCTTTGCCGGCAGGCCTGGGGTTGATGAGTTCCCCTCCCCGCTCGACCTGTGTGGTTGTATGATTGTTGGCTATTTTAACTATGTGTATTGTGTTCTATGTTCCCCTTTCCCCCCTTTGAGTTGTTCACCGCCCTGAGTCCCTCCCGGAGAAGGGCGGCATACAAATAAACTAAATCTGAAATCTGACTGTTGTGCAATCTGGTGAATAAGGTTAAAAGAATGTATTTTAGGAAATATTAAAAAGGAAAAATATTATACCTCCCTGGATGAGAAAAAGGAGAAACACCTTTGTTAATAGCCCTAGAAAGACTGGGTCACCTTATCTACAACACAAAAGACCTTCAGCTCCAGGGTGATAGGTTTAGCCCTCACTCAAGATCCAAACCAGGACAAAGTCATTAAGCCATAATAGGAATTTCCTAGCATCCTTTCAGAACACAAGTTCCTACATTACATTACCCAGCACAGTTCAACCAACCTTAATTCAGACAACCTCAGCTGGACCCCTGCATAGCCCCCTGGGAGTCTGACAACCAATAGAATACATTTATTGCACAGGAACAGGAAGCTCTAGGGCAAGGCCCATGAGAGGGTATAAATATCTTTCACTCTCCATTCCATTAAGCCATCCTTCCAAGCAGCCTCCATGTTTCTAGTGTCTTTCTTCCCACTTGGAACTGAACCCAGATGGACATGTCTTCCAACACTGGTGTCTTCCTGAACTCTCAGCTCCTGCTCAAAGAGACTAGCTATGGCCTGCAAAGTCTTTGTAAAGGTTTAGTATGTGAAGTGAGATACTGAGCTATGGAGAGCCTGAACACCCATGAGGAACACAGAGAGGAGAGTAGTAGGAGATTTATCAAGAATAGAGGCAGAAAACCTACCATTAATTGGGATCAGATCCACACTGCTCTCACATGTTCAGTTCAATAGAATTTGTTCCGCACATCTGCAAAACTCAAAAAAACAAGATGGCGGTGGCAACTGCAGTGAACTGGTGTGGAGGAATGATCAGCCTGGGTCACTGCCAGTTCTGTGACCCAGGCTAGCATACCACTACCTTTGAGTAAATACTTTGATGATTCACTCACAAAGCTACAGGAGCTACAAATAAAAGCTAAAATTAAATCCCTTACCCAGGGGAACAAGAACTGTGTAAACAGGGTGACACCCCCCCCCAAAAAAAATTGCAGCTCTGCTATGAACTGGCTGTGGAGATGGGAAGTGATTTAGTCCATGACAATTATAGCGAAGATAGTGGGAGAGAGACGGTTACCCCACCCCACCCCCACCCCAAGGAGCTTCAAATGAAAGGAAAAGTGGCTCTGCAAGCAAACCCAGATTTCTCATCCCCAAACTGAGACCAAGGCCCTCTATTAGGGGGAAGAGGACGCCAGAGAAACCAGAGGGAGACCGCCATGAAGGCATGGGAGGCTCGTCCGCAAATCCACCATGCCCCAGGGGAGGAAAGTGAAACCGAATCTGATGACGATCGTCTAGTAAGCTTCCGATTGGGGCCCATGACTATCCCAGTGGAACTTAAAGTGCCATCTACTGGAGCGCAAGAAAAGTTGCTGGCTCTTTTAGATTCGGGTTGCACACGTTGCATCATTAGCCCCGAAGTAGTGGAAAAATTGGGCCTAAGACTAAAAACTTTGAAGGTCCCAATTGCTTTTTGCCAGTTGGATGGCTCGATAGCTGGAGAGAGTCCGGCCCATTTTGTGACTGAGCCAATAGATATGTGGATGGGAACTCACCAAGAGTCAATAAGTTTTATTGTAGCTCCAAGAATGGATCGGCCTCTTATATTAGGCTTACCCTGGTTGCGTAAATGGAATCCACACATCAATTGGAGGAAAGGGTGGATATGCATCCAATCTGCTACATCCCCTGAAGGAGAGGGGGAGGCTCCCAAGCAGAGTAACACTGACACTAACATAGCAGCCAGGGGACAAGAAAAAATTGAGGGGGAGGAGAAAATCCCAAAGGAATATTGGGACCTGAAATATATTTTCAGTGAGAAGTCATCTGATAAATTACCCTCACATCATGCCACTGATTGCAGCATTGATATTCTTCCTGGAGTAAAACTTCTAAAACCTCAGATTTCTTCAATGACCCCCCATGAATTGGATGAATTAAGGAAGTTTATTGACAAAAATTTGCAGAGGGGATTCATTGAGCCTGCTAGACCCCAAGTTGCTGCTCCAGTTTTGTTCAGAGAAAAGAAAGATGGCTCCTTTCGTATATGTTTTAATTACAAGAACCTTAACACGATCTGTGTACAGAACCTCTACCCATTACCATTAATGAAGGACATGCTGGCCCAGTTGGGTAAAGGAAATTTTTTCACAAAATTAGACTTCTGAGAGGCCTATTACAGGATCAGAATTAAGGAGGGTGAAGAGTGGAAAACTCCATTCAACTCTCCTCTTGGCTGTTTTCAATTCCGGGTACTGCCATTTAGCAATAGCAATAGCAATAGCAGTTAGACTTATATACCGCTTCATAGGGCTTTCAGCCCTTTCTAAGAGGTTTACAAAGTCAGCATATCACCCCCACAGTCTGGGTCCTCATTTCACCCACCTCGGAAGGATGGAAGGCTGAGTCAACCTTGAGCCGGTGAGATTAGAACCGCTGAACTGCAGATAACAGTCAGCTGAAGTGGCCTGCAGTGGCCTCCAAATATCTATGGATTTCATTGTTGAATTACCTGAAAGTCAAGGAAATACTGGGATTTGGGTGGTTACAGACTTGTTTTCCAAACAGGTTCATTTTATTCCGTGTTCCAAAATCCCGTCAGCTAAAACCTTGGCTAAATTGTTCATTACACATGTATACCACCTGCATGGTGTGCCAGTCCACATTATCTCTGATAGGGGGTTCCAATTCACCTCCCTATTTTGGAAGGAGTTTTTGAAGTTGATTGGCTTCGCCCAGGAGCTAAGTTCTGTCCACCATCCGCAGACCAACTGAGCTTGTGAAAGGACTAATTCTGTTTTGGAACAGTAACTCCGATGTTTCATTAATTATCAGCAAGATAATTGGCTTGAGTTGTTACCTCATGCTGCAGTGACAACTCGGTGCACAGCAGCATGGGTTTTACACCATTTAAAATAGTGTTTGGCCATGATTTTGTACCTATTCCAGAGGTACCACGAGAAAAGCCACAAGTCCTGTCCCTTTCAGAATGGAGTGACCAACTCCACAAAATCTGGCCTTTGGCATACAAGGCATTGGATGCTGCTCATCGAGCACACAAGAAACAGGCTGACAAGAAGAGGACTAAGCAATGGGAATACAAGGTTGGAGATCGTGTGTTTTTGTCTACCAAGTTTCTCCAAACCACCCAGAAGTCTAAGAAACTGGGTCCTAAGTACGTTGGTCCATTTCCTATTGTAACAATTATTAACCCTGTATCAGTGCGACTGGAACTGCCTAAACACATTAACCATGTTTACCCGGTGTTCCATGTCATCCTTTTGAAGCCGGAACACACTTCCTCTCTGCGAGTTCCTCTACATGCACCACCTGCCCCTCTTCTCATTGAGGGAGAGCAACATTTTGAAATTAAGGAGATTTTGGACTCTAGAAAACATAGAAATTGGATTCAATATCTAGTATCTTGGAAACATTTTCCCTCCTCTCAAGCTGAATGGGTCGATAAGTCCCACGTGAGGGCTCCTCGACTTCTACGTAAATTCTACTCTACCTACCCGAACAAGCCATGGCCCGAATTGACTTTGGCATTTCCACCTTTTTCTTGTTCCTGTTTTATGTTGTTTGTGTGTTTGTTTGTTCTTTTTCTACGGGGATGATTTCCTTTCCTGACGGAGGGCCAGATGTCAGCCTCTGTTTTGCTGCTTGCTTTTCGGCTGCCATTGAAATGGGGATGTGGGGCATGGTATTTGGGTGAGGGAAGTGTCAGCAAAGAAGTGATTGTAAAAAGGGAGTTGTTATCACCATCTACTGCGCATGCTGCAGAGAGAGGAGTTGCCGTCAAGGCCAACTGTCCGGCATACCTACCTGGTGATGATTTTTGAAGATTTCTCCCGCATGACACCTGTGGGGTGTTTGGATTGGACTATGGGTTGGGGTTACCAAGGGGTGGGGGTTGGGTCACATATTGATATCTATGATTATGCACATTTTTGCCTCAGATCTTGCTTTGCCTAGCTACTATCTACTCATAACCAGTAAAAGTACTCTTAATTCTGAAAAATGGAGTTGAGTGGTTTCTTTCTTGGTTACTGAGTGAAGCAGCCTTGACAGTTGGACTATTTCAATACATTTCACATGGATCTTCCCTTGAAACTTCAGCTGGTGCAAAATGCATTAGCAAGAGCAGTTATATTCTTGGTTGGCCTCATCACTCCTGAACTTCTGACGGTCCCTCAAGCCTGATTATGCCAACATCCCTCCAGCTATTTCTCTCTTTTCTGGTTTTAGTGTCTCCTCTTCTAATTTCCTTTTAAATAATTATTGTATAAAGATTTTAAACAAAGGCTCTTTTCATTTTTACAGCTTTTACTGTTTAATTGTTGGTTGCCCAGTGTGACTTTGATCAAATTTAATTAAACAATCTAATCATTGCCATTTTTGCTCACTCTTACTAGGGCCAAGTTGACTGCCACCATGCCCCACTAGCAACTATTCTGTCTAAACATACTATGACACAGGCCAAACTCCCTAATGTGTTCACTTTCAGGTAGTTCAAAAGGTCAACTACACCTTGGTCTCAAGTCGGTCTTCTCTGTGGATAAGCTACAAGAGTCACAAACATGTTTTTCACTAAGATGACCTGCAAACGACATTGACTTCCCAACAGATAGGACAATCACTTTCCCCTCCAATTATCAGAAGAACAGTAATTCTTAATGTATCCCCAGTGGATTATAACCCACAAAATCCTTCCAAGGTTAAACCTGCTTTAAGAAATATTCTCTGAGTTCTCCCAGTGGTGGAGGGCTCTACCTTGTCTTTCAAAGAGCTAACTCTGAGGTTGGTGAGACTCATCTGTCTTTGTGTCAAAGCCCAGACACAGGTAAGAGAAAGCATAGTTGATACAGTATTTTATTGACGGATTAGTCTTGCAGCCTTATCATTAAAATAAAATACACAAATAGTCTAATTTCAAAATAAGACAAATAGGATGAAATAAAATGATAAAACACAAATGTGTTAATACAAAGAAATATCAGATAAATTTTCCCTGAGACCATCCAGAAGGCACAGAAGCTTCCTATTGTGCTAAAGCTCTGCTGAGATTTCAAATGTTCCTTGCAATTCAGCTTCTGCACAAACCTTGATTTCTCATCTGGGAGGGAAGGTGAGAAGAATGGCTGGGCTGCCTCTCCTCCTCCTCCTCCTCCTGCTCTTCTGCCCCCTGACTCCAACTCCTGCTAAGAAGACTCAAAGCACATGTGCATTACAAGAAGGCTTAAGCATAGAGAATCAATTGGAAATTTACAGGCCTGGGGATCTGATTATTGGAGGGAATTTGCCCCTCACAATTTTGTTGGAGTCCAACTCACCAGATTTCCATGGGGACCCATTGCCAATTATTAATGCATTCTCGTAAGTTTCACCTGGAGGGGGAAAATATGGGTGATTGTTTTCTTTCTTTTCATTCTCATTCTAGGAATCTTCAGATCTTTTCTCTATAAACAGGAAAGTTCAAGAAATAGACTAGAATAGTCTTTCCGGAACTGTTCCTGAGGACAGATAAAACAGCAGAACTGGTGAATAATGGTCCTTAGTAAATCTGGGCTGTGTCACCCCCCACCCCACCACCACTGAAGTTTTTTGCCCAGACCTGAAGAAGCTGCTCTGAGAGAGGAAGAAAATGATTAGGGAGGAAGAGGAGCAATTGGGGAGGATTTCAGAAGAAGGGAGGGAGAACAGAGGGGGGGCAACATGATCGGGGGTGAGGATGGCCTGGCTTCTCTCTTTTCTCAGAAATCCATCCAAGTGCAATCAAGGAACATCCTTAAAGAAGCCAAAAGAGCCCCAATGGAACATGAGATTTTCTACTGCAAGGCCAGACACAAATAAAGGCAAGGCCAACTGCACCAGTGCATGAGATCTTCCCTCTAATGTTCCCCAATCTTTTTTCTGACTATAGAACCCTACTCAAAAACTACCAGCAGTTCCTGGCCTTGATGTTTGCTGTCATGGAAGTGAACAAGGATCCGCTTCTCCTCCCCAACATCACCCTTGGATTCAACTTATGTGACAACTGGAAGATGGAGAGGAATATTTTCATATGCAGCCTCTCCCTGCTGTCCACACGAGGTCAAATGGTTCCAGGATACAAATGTGACCGGCAGGACCCTCTGCTCTCTGTCATTGGAGGTGACAACCCCAAATCCTCAATGCAGATGGCCTCCATCTTCAGCCTCTTCAAGGTCCCACAGGTAAGGAGGCTGCATTGGATACAGCATGGAGCACACAAATAATCTAAGCACACACAGAAGGCAAGGATGAAAACAAAGGGATTGTGGGGGGAGGGAACACACCTGGGGTGTTTGATTTAGGTAATCCATTCTAAAATTGGATGATTTTTCTATTTTATATGTTAAAATACATCTTTATATAACTGCAAAAAATACTGTCATAATTCAGAAAATCTGTATTGGTCAAAAGGGATCATTTCCTGGCTTTCATAAAAGTTGATTGTCTTTCTGCACCTTTCAGTGCAGTTTATTCTCTGTATCAGGTGGGTGTTTTTTCCTTTAACTTCTGATATATCACAACCAGGCAAAACAGGAAACTGTTGCCTCTTCCTCAGAAGGGAGGGAGGTGAAGCTTGTGAGTCAGTCTGTCTGGTGGGGCATTAACTACACAATGGGGAACCCTAAAGTCACCACTTTCTTTTTGAAAGAAGATTCTCCCTTTCTCCAGCTCGGTGTTGGCTTTGAGTTCACTCAGGGAGACAGAAGAGTTTATCCTTCCTTCTTTCAGAATAATCCCCAGGAATCTGCTCAGTATGAGGGTTTAGTCCAGCTGCTCCTGCATTTCCAGTGGAACTGGGTTGGGTTGGTGGCCAACCAAGATGACGGTGGGGAACATTTTGTCTCAACCCTGATACCAAAGCTGAAGGAGAAGGAGATCTGCCTGGTCTTCACTGAAGTAATAAAATTTGAATTTGACCAGAATGATGATCCAATATTGCATCACATTTTAAACACCTTCTCTAAAGGTGAAGTGATTATATTTTTTGGAGACTACAGTAGTCCTACAAATCAAATGATGGTTATTTTCGCTAATGAAACACAGAGATATACCTCATTACTGAAAGTTTGGATCTTTACATCCTATTGGAAACTTAATGCGCTCAACTATCAATATACGTTGCCATTTATAAAGCCCTATCATGGAGCTTTTCATTTTAGGGACCACACTAGGGAAGTCTCAGAATTCAGTCATTTTCTCATATCTTTAGATCCTTTCAACCCACGAGGGGACACGTTCCTCCCTTTCTGGTGGAAAATGATCTTTGGCTGCTTGATCTGCAAACCAGGAGAGATCCTTCAAGAGTGGCAAAAACCATGTACTGGAGAGGAGAATGTACAGAGTCTGCCAACTCAGCTTTTTGAAACGAGCATGACAGGTGAAAGTTACAACATCTACAATGCCATTTATGCTGTGGCACATGCACTCCAGGCAACTCATGGATCAGGAGCACAACCAGCCATGATGAGGCTTGGAAAGAGGATCTTACATGTCCAGACATGGCAGGTAATCTCTCTGTTTTTTAATGCAGTCTGAGATCCTTAGAGCTAACATAGAGATTATGTTCTCCATGTGTAGAACAAAAAAAATAATTGAGTTGAAATGGACGTCGGAGGTCTTCTAACCCAACCCCATGCTCAATCAGGAGACCCTGTATCATCTCAGACAAATGATTGTCTGGCCTCTTTTTGAAATCCTCCAGCGATGGAGCACCCACAACTTTTGAAAGCAAGCTATTGCCTTGTTTGATTGCTTTCACTGTTAGAAAATTTCTCCTTAGTTCCATGTTTCTTCTCTCCTTGGTTAGTTTCCAGTCATTATTTTTCATCTTGCCTTTTGGTGCTTTGGAAAATAGTTTGACTCCCTCGTCTTTGTAGGAGCTCCTCAAATATTGGAACACCACTATCTTTTCACCTCTAGTTCTTCTGTTCATTAATTAGACATACTAAATTCCTGCAACCATTCCTCTTATGTCTTAGCCTTCAGTCCCCTAATCATTTTTGTTGCTCTTCTCTGCACTCTTTCCAGAATCTCCAGTCTTTTTTTACATTGTGGCAACCAAAACCAGATGCAGTATTTCAACTATTGACTTACTAAGGTTTGTAAAGCGATATTAGAATTTCACATGATTTCATTCTATCCCTCTATTAATACAGACTAGCATTGCACTGGCTGTTTGGGCTGCTGCCACACACTATTGTTCCCTCCATGTAGACGTAGTTCCATTGAGGACTACATTTGTTAGCCAGTAAAACTTCACCTGGTGGTTGTGCTGTCTAAATCACATTTTACTAGCTTGCCAAGAAGTAGGTTGTGCTCTACTTTTTCAAATGCTTTATTGAACTCTAAGTATACTATGTCCACAGCATTTCACTGATCTACTAATTTAATCACTTTGTCAAAGAATTAAATATAATTATTTCATCATGATCTGTTTTTTCTGAACCCATGTTGGCTTCTGGTTATAACCTTATCTGATCTAGTTGTTTGCAAATTTGTTGCCTGATTATCTTTTCAAAAATCTTCCCATGTATTGATGTCAGGTTGATTGGCCTGTAATTTCCTGGATCTGTTTTTTCTGCCTTTGTTATGTGACCCTCTTCCCATTATTTGTACTTGTCCTTTTTTTTCTTCAGTTAGTCTGAAAGTTCTTTGTGCAACCATCCTAGATTTCCTTGCTTTCCTTGGTTTTCTTTTTTAGTGTTAGTAAACTAGACTGGGCATTTGTAACTGTATTTTTCAGAGTTTTCCATGCTTCTTGAGTTGATTTGCCCTTTACGATTTTCATCAATGGGATACTTCCCAAGCACTCTCTGAGTTTGTTAAAATCAGCTCTTTTGAAGTCTAAAACATTGACTTGATTATGTTCTGTTTGATGGCCTGTAATATATGTCTATGACAACAACATTCTTTTTTTCCCTTTTATGTTGACCCATAAGCATTCTAGAAGATTTTACTCCTTGGCTTTGTGAATCTCTGTACACAAAGAAGTGATTTCTAACATATAATGCAACTCCACTTCCTCTTTTGTTAGGTCTGTTTCTTTTGAGTTGTTTGTATCTTTCCATCAGTACATTCCGTCACTTCATCCCACCAAGTTTCAGGAATGGTAAGTCTATTATACTTGCCCTTGTATACTAGTATTTTAGGTTCCCCTTGTTTTTCTTTCTTTCTTTACTTCTTTACTTCTTTACTCCCTACATCTTTCTATGATTGGTTATCTATTGCTTTTTGCTTGGAATTCAGTTATATAGGTCATGAAAATTGCTCCCCTTCCCACTCAATTTTACTTTAAATCCCTTTGCATAAGTTGAGCCCATCGTTTTCTGAATATATTCTATCCAGTTCTGTGCAATGCATTCCAGGACTGAACATGGCCAAAAATTCATGAAATTGGGAGGTGAGATTGTATCAAAGCATAAAGAATGGACCTCTATGTCCATTGAAATCATAAATCAGGGCAGGAAATGTGTGGAAAACAAATTCTTAGAAGTGTGGGAAAGTGTTAGCAATTTCTTTTTATTTTTGAGAAAAATTTTTATTGTTTTAATTAAAAAGAAAGGAAAATTTAAAAAAATCATCTTTCGTTACATCTTGTTGAAAGCGTATCGATTGGTTACAAATATATTCCGTGTGTGTGTTTCTTCCACAGTCCTTACATATACTTCATTCAAATCATGTTGTACATTTTAAATCCAGAAAGAAAAGTTATATATTTTACTATCCCTGTACCATAATTCTCATTTGATTACCATTGTTTAAACATGTTTTTATCTAGAATCATTTATATTAAAAGACACAACCACCTACAGGCGTTCATTTGCAATTTCAATAGAGTCTCCAGTGCCATTACACTTTTATGACATGTTCTAAAATTAATTCGGTTAAGTAGGATATCTGAGCATTCCACCCCTCTGTAGCACACCTGTATGTATCATTAAATATTGTTCATTAATGTTTCATTGTTATTATTGTAGTTAACTAAATGTTATTTACTAATTATCTCACCTCTCCTCTCCAGGCCCACACAATATTATAACTTTATAACCATCTTTAAACAATGATTTATTAACACGATTTATAAGACTTTTCCCTCAATCCCAAATTAGTTAATTACGGGCTAAGAAAATAAACATTAGACATCTAAAACAATCTAAGAAATATTAACATTTCTACTTGACAATCACCCAGAATGTAGTGATGTACTATCATCTCTACTTAATAATCAGTCAAATATTAACTAGCTTTTTTCCATCAATTGGCATTATTAACCAGTTTCTTTCCAGTAACAAAATAGCCTTTCATCTCTCGCCAGTTGTTGTGCCAATTCTATATCCAAAACCTTTCCAGGGTTTAAAACTTCCCTCTGCACATTGAAGCTTAAATGATCTCTCATGTAGTTTTGTTGCCCTTGTGTTGTTATTAATATAAGCTTAACTTTAATTGTCAGGTTTGTTTCTGAATAGATTTGTCTTATTACCTCCATCTTTTTGGCTCTTTCTTTTTCTCCTACATCTTGAAGATTGGGGAGGAACACCAAATTATCTAAGTCACTTTTCCAGCTTCCCTTCTTTCCACTTTCACTCACGTTTACTCCATTTATAAGTTCATCAAAGTTCTTATCTTTGTTTTCTGTATTTCCATTCACTTCCTTAATTTCTGGGGCTATAACCCCATCATCTTTTTCTGTGAAATCCCATAGCCTGTCCCATTTCTTGTAGAGTCTCTCGAATCCTTCTGAGATGTTTTGAAGTCCAGCAAAAATGTTTTGAATTAATAAGTTTTCTTCATCTGAGTATTGTTCCATTTTTTAGAATAAGGAATAATATAGGGAAAGAGCAAGAAGAGGGGTTAGGTACAATCTGCCACCCTAACCTATCACAATATATATCTATTAAAATAGATATATCAAAATATATCTATTTTAATTTTAGACAAATATTCTTTTATGGTTTTCAAAGAAAAAGGGTTCTAACATTTTTCTTTCCTTTTCCAATTCTTGTCAAGGTATTTTATTTGTAACATTGAGACTTATCAGGTTTTAAAGAGACGTTCCAAGTTCTTTTGTTGCGCAGTTACAGTCAGTATAGTCAGATAAGAGTGAACAAAGAAAACAGTTGTTACAGCAGCAAAAGAAAAAAGCTTCAGATTTGGGTTTTCAAGTGGCAGATTCAGTCCTTTGGTATCTCCAATATAATATTGCAACAAGTAGAAGAAGAAATTTATTGAAGTAAAAAGAGTTTTAATTTAAGCCAAAAAAGTTAAAGTGGTAAAGGAAAATAAGGAAAAAAGAGATCCCTTCACCTCAGATAGAAAAAAACAGGAGTGTTACGATCACTCAATCCACAAAAGATTACAAGCAAGAGCGAAAAACTTTCTAAGGCAGTCCAATGGGGATTAAGTACGCCACTTTGTTATTGCTTAATGGAAGAATTAAGTTTAAGAAAAGAGTTCCTTAAAGCAATCTTCGAAAAGAAAAGAAAAAAACCCTCACCAGTAGAAACACTTTTGTTTTGTTCTCACTTCCGTGGAGCGTTCTCCAACTATGTCAGCTGGGGAGGGGCTGGCTGTTTGCCACTGGTTGGAAGATCTCCCCTTGGGTCAATCAGGGACTTTGCGATATCCCTGCGATCAGCAAGGTCTTGTATTCCCAGTCACCGTTTCTTCAGGACGGTTTAGGTCCTGCCGGACCATCCAGGGGCAAAAGTGTCATCGATGGATTCGGACAGCCGAATCCAAACAATGTATCATTGCGATGTGGCTCCTCCCCGGAAACTGTTAGAAATTTCTGAAGGTCTCTTTTCTCTCAGCTTCTTCCCTATTTGAGGAAGGTCCACTTCAACAACAGTGCTGGAGATGAAATCTACTTCACAAAAGATGGACTGGGATCTGCTCGTTATGATCTTCTCAACTGGATTCTCCTCCCTAATGAATCTTTTGTCCCTGTGAAAGTTGGAAGAATAGATCCTGGGGCTCCTGCAGGACATGATTTCACCATTAACTTTGATGCAATTGTCTGGGCAAAAAAGGTGAGATGGAAGGTAAAGTAAATCCAGTAAAAGACTCATTCTCTTCTGGACATTCAAAACATCTCCCTTGCTGGAAAACAAGTTACGGAATCAAAAATTTGACAATTGTTTCATGAAAAAGCTGTTTTGCATGTAACATATTTGAGGCCTGATTTATGACAGATCAAAAATGGTGGAGATAAGGAATAAATTCTTTTTGAAACCTAGGATGCAGATTGAGCAGCCAAGAGTGGTTTCCATGGACCATTCCCCTTCAGCTGGATCTCCATCACTGTTTCCTTCAGAAAAGCTATAGCTCAATTCACAATCCTTCTTTTGCATGCCAATCCCCAGTTCCAAACCCCAGAATCCATTGGTGGTTTAGAGTGAAACTGGCCTTAATCCTCAAGAGTTTTTCTTGGTTTCTGCTATACTTGAGTTAACCGTTGCTTTTGAAGATATTCCAATGATGGAAAGAAAGATATACAAAAGAATAATTGAAGCATTTCTGAAGACATCTACAGTATTTCTTTTTAGTGATTTCCATGGATCATTCTCGTTCAGTTAAATCCTCCTGGTTATTTGTTTCAGAAAAGCTGTAGCTTAATCAAAGCTTTCTTTGGCTGCTGAAGTTCTAGTTCCAATCTCCAGCAACCCTTGGAGGATTGGGAGGGTCATTCATTTGAATCAGCCAGGAGATGCTCCTGGTTTCTGGTAGTGAGCAATTTCTTTTGAAGTTATTGTGAAGATGGAAAGAGGAATATGGAAATAAATAAAGGAAGCATGTTAGTTGCTTAGGTCATCTCAAGCATTTCTTCTTTCTCTTTCAGAAAGTGCCCTTTGCCAGGTGTGGCATGAAACGGTGCCAGGCAGGAGAGTGGAAAAATGTTCCAGAAGGGGAGCAGGTTTGCTGCTACCAATGTAACCCTTGTCCGGAAGGGACCATTTCTAATCAGACAGGTAGAGCACACTTTCAGTGAAGATCTACCAGGGTCAAGGAAACCATTCAGTAGAAACAAATATCAATTGTGTTGACATTTTTGATAGATTGACATTCATCAAAATATGCAGGCTTTTCAGAAGAAACTTGGTTGGTGGATCTAAACTGGCCTCCCCCCCAAGCCAATCCTTCTTTCTCCTTAGCAATTTAATGCAGGATACATTCCCAACTAGACTTTCTACTCCTACTCTTACATCTAACTACATCCAGGAAAACCAGAGACCAAGCTTTTCATGAAGCAGTGGGCTTCAGGTTGAAGCTTTGATTTTCATTATTTAAGGGGTGTTTTTCTGTCAGCGCGATCAGTCCCCCAGGAGACAGACTTGTTGGAGAAGAGGGAGATCCATCTAACTATTTCTGCCTCCCCTTCCCTGCAAAAAGATTGCAAAATAAAAAGTAGAGAACTTGATCCCAAAAAGGTGAAAACATAATTGTCTCACACTAACCTGTCCCCAAGATAATCAATATTAAAGGATGATTTCTTCTTTTTGATATTCCATGAAATGAAAAGTACTCTTCATTTCAGATTCTGAAAGCTGCTATCCCTGTCCAGAAGACCAATACCCCAACAAGGAGAAGAACCACTGCATTGCCAAGAAGATCCACTTCCTTGCCTATGAAGATCCCCTGGGATATGCTTTATCTTCTCTTGCTCTTTCTCTCTCAACAATCACATTAGGAGTGCTGGCAATTTTCCTTAAGTGTCACGATACACCGATTGTCAAGGCCAACAACCGGGATCTTACCGACATCCTCCTGGTCTCCCTCCTTCTCTGCTTCCTCTGCTCTTTCCTCTTCATTGGGAGGCCCAGAAAACTCACTTGTCTTTTCCGTCAATCTGCCTTTGCCATTCTCTTTTCCCTTGCAGTTTCCTCTGTCTTGGCCAAAACTGTCATGGTGGTTCTGGCCTTCATGGCTACCAAACCAGGGAACCAGACAAAGAAACTCTTAGGAAAAACACTGACCAATTCCATTGTTATAGCCTGTCCCCTGGTCCAAGCTGTTCTTTGTGCCACCTGGCTAGTAACCTCTCCCCCATTTCCCAATGTGGACTTCCACTCCTTGGTTGGAGAGGCCATCTTGGAATGTAATGAAGGCTCGGCTTTGATGTTTTATACAGTCCTCGCCTACCTCGGTTTCCTGGCCCTTGTCAGTTTCTCTGTGGCCTTTCTGGCTAGGAAATTGCCTGACAGCTTTAACGAAGCCAAGTTCATAACTTTCAGCATGCTGGTCTTTTGCAGTGTTTGGATCAGCTTCCTCCCCACCTACCTGAGCACCAAAGGGAAGTCCATGGTGGCTGTGGAGATCTTCTCCATCTTGGTCTCTGGGGCTGGTCTCTTGGCTTGCATCTTTTTTCCCAAATGCTACATTATCCTACTGAGGCCCCATCTTAATTGTAGAGAAAATATAATGAGACACAAGAATCTCTGATTTATGCAGAGATTTGAAATTTTTATTTTGACTTTAGAGCATTTTTGTTTTTGATTTCTAAAAAATATTGATTTCTAAAAAATATTGGGACAGCAGCTAGTTTATTAAATCATTGGAAATCAACTGAAGGGAGTAATAACAGACCAACCACTAATCACCCACACTTTCATTTTTCATTAATCTCAGTTCACCCCAGTGAGGCCGCATGAATAACTTGGAAAAATGCTTTCATGTTGAATGTTTCTTATGATCAAAACAAGCTTTAAAAATACGTTGGGTTGGTTTCACTATGTTGGGTTGTTTTGAAGCATTTTTGTTTGCATTGTTCCCTGAGTGTTTGCCAAATTCCCTACCAACATTTTCATTGAAATGTTTATTAGAGTTCTTTTAATTCTGCAGTTTAAATGAGCTACCATATTTTGCTCTCTATATACTTCATAGAGAATATGTTTTGTTAATAAACACAACCATGTGAAATAGATCTTAATGGATATTTTCCTGCTCCTGCTCTTTGAAATATTTTTTATCCTTTTCAAATAATGTGAAGAAAGAAGATGGTTGGTTGGAAGAAAGGAAGGAAGTGACCTGAAAATGGCCCAGAAAATGGCCTGAAAACAGCCAAAAATCCAGCAAAAAACCAGGCATGCGCATGCTGGCCAGTTGGTCTTCATGAGTGCCAGAGCACTGGAAAACAGCCTCAAAATGGCCCCCAAAATGGACAAAAAACAGCCATTCTCTAGTTTATTTCCACATCATTTTTGGGTGGTTTTCATACCATTTTTCAGGTCATTTTCAGCCCATTTTTGGACTGTTTTCCAGGGCATTTTTGGGACTAAAATGGACTGGAAATGGCCCAGAAAATGGTCCAAAAATGGCCAAAAACAGACATGCAGACAGCTCTGACACTGTAAATCACTTAGAAAAGTCTGTAAAACACGGTAAAGCGTTATATAAGTTTAAGTGCTATTGCTGTTGCTATTAACACAAAAACAACAAAAATCAGAATCAACAGATTTGAACTACAAATCAGAGAACTTGGGTGAACAGTGGTACGGTACTTCTAGATTAGTGCTGTCAAAGTACCAGCCTATGGGTTGGATGCGTCACATGCTGGCCATGCCCACACCAAGGTTAGCAAAGGTGAGAAAAGTCCCAACACATCATGTGATGCCGCTGTGATTATGTGAGTTTCAAACCCCTGTTCTAGATCATTCTTTCCTCTCTCCCCACTGCAATCAATTTCTCTGTATATCACTTTGGATTAGCAAATGAGACCTTCCCTTATCACAAAACGCAGTAGACATTTTCAATTTTTCTGTTGCATTTTAGATCTTTTCGGCACAAGCAGAAAAATAATGCATGAATACATGGAAGGGTAGGACTACTGGCTGACGGATGTCAGTCTTTTTCTGATTCCAGTATAAATTGGGAAAGAAATGGCAATCTCTCTCACATTGAATGCTATAATAATCATGGAAGTGCCCTATACATATGAACACATCCTTGTCTCTGTCTACAGTACATTGCATTAATTTAAACAAGAGATGACCAAAACATGAGTGACTGAGTACAGAGATTCAGGTAAAGGTCCAACTGGCAGACTACAAGATGTTACACAAAGGACCACCTAGTCACAACTGTCACCTGTTCCTCAAGGAAGAGTTCCGAGACCAGGAGGGTCCTCAGCTATCATTCTAGCTCCATCTGAGGCATGGCAGTGGGCGGGAGGATCATCCTACATGTCTGGCAGTAGCTGCAGCCCATTGGAGCCCACTGGGGTTGTACAGCCCATGCTGTGCAGGTGGTTCCAAGCACTGGGAGTGCTAGCTAGCTGATGAGAGCTAAATAGCTTGAAATAGATCTATACTAGTCTCCCTTTATTTATTTATCAGCACAAATGCAACACAAATGTAAAAAAGGCAAGAGTAAAAATAATGGCTTTCTGTCTGGATGGTCTCTTGGGATGAGCCGATAGACCCAGAAAGGAAGCAGTATGCTCCCTTCCATATTTGGGCATACCAGAGGTTGTGAAACAAAATACATACATACGTACATACATATACATACATACATATACATACATACATACATACACACACACACACACACACACACACACACACGTATTGTGTTGGTGTTAATCTTGTTAGAAGTGACTTGGATTTGCTTACCTTTGTATCCTTGTCATTCAGTGCCGGTTAACACTTGATTGCTAAGAGAGAGATAAAAGCCTTGCAACAACAAACTGTCTCTCTATTGGTTTCTTCAACGTGATTGCTGGAATGTGACATCCCTCTTCATCCTGAGACATCTCCTCCAGCACGATTCCCCTCCCAAATGCCGAAACTCCCTCCCCCCTGTTACTATGGCAGCCGACAGCAAGCAAGCGATATAGAGGCCGATACATGGTTTCAGTATAATGAAACTAGGAAGTATCCCCATTCCCCCAATGACACAGGTCACGTTGGCCAATTGGGTTAATTAGCAGGCTCTTCAGGCACTCCTTCCCCAACTTTATCTGCTGCCAGTGTAGATGACCTTGGCTCTCAGGAGAAAGCTCTTTGTTGTGCCTAGTCATGCATTCCAACCTCCTTCCCACTTTCCCCATCTGTGTGGCAACTGAGGAACAGAAAGATTGCTGCGGCCTGGTTCAGTTCAAAGCTGACAGCTCCCTTTGGAAGCTACAGCTGGCACTGAATGGAGCAGGGTGGACAATGTTATCTACACATGTAAAAGTCTGTTATACCAACCTTCTACCTTTAAATTGAAGAAGACCTCCTTGCACAAGAACAACCCACGGGGGCCCTCTAAAGGTTGCTGGAGGATCAATGACTCTGATGGCATCTGCAATCCAGCAAGTGGGGGGGGGGGAGACTTTGGAAAAAGTGCAGAGAAGAGCAACTCAGATGATTCAGGGCCTGGAGACCAAAACACAGGAAGAACGGTGGCAGGAATGAGGGATGGCCAGTCTAGAGAAAAGAAGGACCAGGGGTGACATGATAGACGTCTCCCAATATTTGAGGGGCTGCTGCAAAGAAGGGGAGGACAACTCATTTCCCAAAGCACCAGAAGGCAGGATAGGAAGTAATGGATGGAAACTAATCAAAGAGAGAAGCGACCTGGAATGAAGAAGAAACTTCCTAACGAAAGAATTAACCAGTGGAACAGTTTGTCTTTAGAAGTTGTGGGTGCTTCATCACTGGAGGTTTTTAGTAAGAGACTGGACTACCATTTGCCTGGAAAGGTTTAGGGCAAAAGTGTCAAACTCTAGTCCCACGGGGCCAGTCTGGAAATATCAAAGGACCGGTTTGCAGTACCTCTACGCCTGAAAACCAAGCATGAAAATGAGCAAAAAATGGGCCAAGAAATGGGCCCCAAAATGGGTGAAAAACAGGCAGAAAAAGGGCAAAAGATGAGCCGAAAACAGGTAAAAAATAGGTAAAAACAGGCCTGAAAACAGGCTATTTGCAGCCTCCACGTCCTCCAGCAAAACGGGCTGCACTGGGGTCTTGGGAGGCCCGTTTTTGGCTGGTAGAGTGCTGCAGGAGCCCATGGAGGGTGGAAACGAGGTGCACCACAGCTCCTATGCCCCATTTTGGCTAGTATAGTGTGGCAGGAGGCGTCCATCCTATCCTCCTCCCCACTCCCTGACACACGCCCACACGCTGGCCTGTGGAGGAGAAGTGTAAAGGTGATCTGGCCCTCAAACAAATCCTCTTTGACACCCCTGATCAGGGCCGGATTTTCCTATAGGCTAACTAGGCTTCAGCCTAGGGCCTCAAAATCAAGAGGGGCCTACATTCAAATTGTTAGCAAAATTAAAATTACACTATTCTAAAAACAGTGAACACTAAAACACTGAACCGAAAATAAGGAGAAATTCTACGCATATGACTAATAAACAAACATAAAAATGTATTGGTTAAGATCGTTCCAGTGCCGCGGCAGTTGGGGAGCCCACCCACGTCCCCGGCACCGGCAGTCGGGCAAGAGGCGCGGCCACTCCCAGTAGCTGCCCCGTTGACGTGGAGCCCACCAGCGGCCAGGCAGGTGAGGGCGAGGGGGCTGAGCCGGGCAGCTGAGCGCAGCAGGGGAGGTGTCTGGCCTCGCTGCCTTTGCCGCAGAGCAGAGCCACCCTCCGTCAGGAGGCCAGCTATATATATTGATATATATTGATACATATCACAGTAATGATGTATCTTATTGACTCTCATGTAGTTTACAAACTTAAAATGGGAGGTGAAAGGGCCTCATAAGTGGAATAGCCTAGGGCCTCTTTTCATCTAAATCCGGCACTGCCCCTGATATAGAGTTTCCTGCCTTAGCAGGAGGCTGGACTAGAAGACTTCCGAGATCCCTTCTAGCTCTATTCAGATTGAAGTTCTGGACTTGCCATCCCAAAGAAAAAAACCATGCAAGATAGTCGGGGGCTTCAAGGGGCGCCATTTTGCTTGTGGCATTCTCTATAACAGCATTTCTAAGAGCTGTGGTGGTGCAGTGGTTAGAATGCAGTACTGCAGGGCTAACTCACTGCTCACTGCCAGGAGTTTGACCCTGACCGGCTGAAGGTTGACTCAGCCTTCCGTCCTTCCAAGGTCGGTAAAATGAGGACCCAGATAGTCTGACTCTGTAAACCACTTAGAGAAGGCTGCAAAGCCTTCACCACTGTGAAGTGGTCTATAAGCCTAAGAGCTATTGCTGTTTACAACCTTGGCAACACGAAGAGGCGTCACTGGGGAATTCTGGGAATTGAAGCCCTAAAATTGAGGAAACAAAACTAGCTGGTGTTGAAGACTGGTGTTCTTCCAGCTAAGTGCATTGTGCAAGGCTTGTGCAATGAATGAGTTTGTGGGCGAGTGTCTTGTGCAAATCTGGAACACAGGTTAATATTGTAGTCCATCTAACCTATTTCACACTGGGCCCTTTCTAACACAATGAAATTTAGTGTAGAAAAAAAAAGCAAGGTTTTACACTTAGGCAAGTGTAAACTGGACAGGCACAGACTAGATAAATTTGGCTCAACAGCAGAAACTGTGAGCGGATCTTTGGAGTCTTAGTGAACAATCACATAAATAGGAGCCAGCACTGTGGTGCAGCTGCCCCAAAGGCCAATACAATCCTAGGCTGTATTGACAGAGGGATGGAATCAAGATCACCAGAAGTGATGCTACCACTTTATAATGCCTTAGTAAGACCCTACTTGGAATACTGCGTCCAATTTTGGCCACCCCAATGTAAAAAAAAAAAAAGATTGTAAGAGTGCAGAGAAGAGTGACAAAGATGATTGCGGCGGGGGGGGGGCATTTGGAGGCTAAAACATATGAAGAATGGTTAGAGCAGGGGTGTCAAACTCAAGGTTCTCTTTCTCATTCGCTCTCTCTTTCATTCTCTCTGTGTCATTCTTTCAATTTCTCACTCTCATTCCCTCTCCCTCTCTTTCTCATATTGTCCCCATCTCTCTTTTTCATTCTCTCTCTCTGCCTCATTCTCTCTCTCATTCTCTCTCTCATTCTCTTTCTCTTTCTCTCTCTTTCTCATTCTCTCTGTGTCATTCTTTCATTCTCTCTCTCATTCCCTCTCCCTCTCTTTCTCATATTGTCTCCATCTCTCTTTCTTATTCTCTCTCTCTCTGCCTCATTCTCTCTCTCATTCTCACTCATTCTTTCTCTTTCTCTTTCTTTCTCATTCTCTCTCATTCTCCCTTCCTCCCTCTCTCATATTGTCCCTTTCTCTCTCTCATTCTCTCTCATTCTCTATATCTCATTCTTTCATTCTCTCTCTCATTCCTTCTCCCTCTCCTTCTCATATTGTCCCCCTGTCTCTTTTTCATTCTCTCTCTCTGCCTTATTCTCTCTCATTCTCTTTCTCATTGTCTTTCTCATTCTCTCTCTTTCTCATTCTCTCTCATTCTCCTTTCCTCCCTCTTTCTCATATTGTCCCTTTCTCTCTCTCTCTCATTCTCTCTGTCTCATTCCTTCATTCTCTCTCTCATTCTCTTCCTCCCGTCTCTTTACAATCGCCAGGATTACTCCAGGACGGCTTGAGAGATGGGAAGATCCTCTATCAGTTCCAGACCTTGCGCGCTCCTGCCAGGCGAGGCTTCTTTATCTTTTGCCCACATTCCAGGGAGGCGTCCACGCTGAACTCCGCCCATCCAAGCACGCCAGTCTTTTCTCTGCCAGATCGAAGCTGGCCGAAGAGCAGCCCGAGTCCCCAGCAGCAGCGACGGCAACGGCGGCAGGTCTGATGTTGAGACGGAGAAGACCGGGCGGGGGGGGGGGGCTTTAGGAACCCTGGAGAGTGTTAAATATTCATTAGTGGATTTGTGTATGCATTACATTCTAGCCTGGCCACAGTTACTTACTGATTGGCTGAGGTACTGAAGTCAGCGGTCACGCCCAGTCCTCGGCCAGTGATTGGTTGTTATAATTGTAAATACCTTGGCGCGCGTTCCCGGCTAGGTTCGCTCTCGCCTTCTTTTTAATGTTGAATAAACCTGGACTGTTTTGTTAACCCTGGCTTTCGTGTCCCTCTTCTGCCGAGCCACAAAACTGGCGACGAAGGTGGGATTCTTTGATTCCCGCGAAGCCTAGGGTGGAACAAGAGAGAAGAGTTTTTTTTTTCTGAAGGAACTCTGGTCTCTCTCTCTCCACTCCGAAGAGTCCTTCCTGCATCTAAGCCACGATGACTTCTGCCTTGCCTCCGTTTGCTCCCTACGGCTCGGGGGGAGAATCCTGGGAGGGATTCATGGAGCATTTTGAGTGTTATCTCATTGCGTCTAAGAACCAGGTACAAACCGACGAGGAAAAAGGCAGTTTCTTTCTCTCTTGTTGCGAACCCTCCATGTTCGCCTCCGCCCGAGCCTTGGCCGCTCCAAGGCCGGCGTACAAGTTAGGCTGGGACACTCTAATGACCAGGCTCAAAGGACATTACGCACCGACACCCTCGAAGATCGCCCGCCGCTTCGCTTTCCGTCGCCGGGTGCAGAGACCTAACGAGTCAATTAGCCAATTTCTAGAGTCCTTGCGGACTACGGCTGCCCAATGTGACTTTACCAACTTAGAAGAAAACTTGGTGGAGCAGTTTGTCTGTGGTGTGCGGGATGTAAACTTGCAAAGCCGTATGTTCCGCCATCAAGACATTACCTTACTCCAGGCCATGGAGACTGCCAGAGCAGCGGAGCTCTCGGAGCAGTCCACGGCCGATATCGAGCGGCTACAATTGGCTTTGCCTACCCACAACTCTGCTGGCCCCTCGTCGCAAACGTGCCTAGTCGATGACCTGCCATCCCCGGAGGATCCATCTGATGAAATTGTGGGGCAGCTTAGGACGCAGCCGAAGCGCAAACCTCAACCGCAGTCGGCTGCACCTCCAACAGCTGGCGCTCCTTGCCGGGGTTGTGGCGGTCGCCATGCCCGTACAGCCTGCCCTTTCCGCAACGCAACGTGCCGCCGTTGCAATGGGCAGGGGCACATCGCTAGAGTTTGCCGAGCTTCGCTGCCCGCTCCATCTTTCCTGCAAACCGCTGTCCAACCCCAAGCGCAGCCGCGCCGCCAACCACTGCGGCCCACTCGGCGGGTTGAAGACTGCTACACCATTTGCCAACCGCAAGCCACTGACTGCTTTCTTCACCAAGCCTCCGCCAGAGCCCGGAAGATCGCTACCTCAGTCCAGCTGGAAGGTCAGCTTTGCCGGATGGAGGTGGACTCTGGCTCCTCTCGTTCTTTGCTGTCCTGGGCTCTTTTCTCCCGCCTCTGCCCCAGGGTTTCCCAAAGCCAGCTCCTGCCTGCTGAGACCACCTTAAGGGACTATCAGGGGCATTTCATCCCCACCTTGGGCTCTTTCCCCATTTCGGTCTCTTATGGCCCCTTTGTGGGAAAATTGCCCATCCTGGTAGTTAGGGATTCTCTCCCTGCCCTCTTAGGCCTGGATTGGTTTCCTGCCCTGGGTCTATCAATTGGGGGGGGGGGGGGGCCCCGGGTTGTCTCTTCTTCCCTAGAAAGCGTCCTGTCCGATTTCGCGGACGTTTTTGATGGCCAGTTAGGCTGTTATAAAGGCACCCCCATATCCCTTAGTCTCGACCCCCAGGTTGCTCCGATCAGGCTGAAGGCCCGCAGGGTGCCTTTTGCCTTGAGGGCCAAGGTTGATGCCGAGCTGGATAAACTTTTGGCGCAAGGAGTCATCAAGCCCATTGACCACTCCCCCTGGGAGACTCCTATCGTTCTCCCCGTCAAGCCGGACGGCTCGGTGAGGATCTGCGCCGACTACAAGTCGACGATCAACCTGGCCCTTCAGGCAAACCCCTATCCAGTCCCCGTGGTGCAACACCTGCTCCATTCATTGGGCCAGGGTTGCACGTTCGCCAAACTGGATATGGCGCAGGCCTACCAACAGCTCCCGGTGGATGATGATGCGGCGGCTGCGCAGACCATCGTCACCCATCGTGGGGCTTTTCGTTGCCGCCGCCTTCAATTTGGCGTTTCTGTGGCCCCAGGGATCTTCCAGAGCCTCATGGAGCGTTTGCTCCACGGGCTTCCCGGCGTAGTACCGTATTTTGACGATGTCCTGATCGCTGCTTCCAGCCGCTCAGAACTCGTCGAAGTACTGAGGAAGGTCCTTCTGCGTTTTAGGGGCGCGGGTCTCAAGTTGAAGCTCAGCAAATGTTCGTTTGCTGTCCCGAGGGTGGAATTCTTGGGCTTCTTGATTGACGCCCAGGGCATCCACCCCACGCCTTCTAAGGTTGCAGCCATCAGGAACGCCCCTGCACCCACCTCTAAGGTGGAGCTACAGCGTTCCTGGGGCTACTTAACTTCTATGCGCCATTCATTCCACATAAGGCGTCGCTAGTCGAGCCGCTGCATCGGTTGCTTGACCGATCCGCGGCCTGGCGCTGGGAGAGCCGCGAGGCGTAGGCGTTCGCGGCTGTCAAAGGGATGCTGACGTCATCGGCAGTCCTGGTTCAATACAATGATAGGATGCCTCTGACGCTAGCTTGTGACGCCTCTCCCTACGGTCTGGGGGCGGTCCTGAGCCATGTCCTTCCGAATGGTTCGGAGGCCCCGGTGGCCTTTTATTCCCGGACGCTCTCCTCAGCGGAGCGTAATTACAGTCAGATCGACAAGGAGGCTCTGGCTGCAGTGTCCGGGATTAAGAGGTTCCACGATTACCTCTACGGGCGGCACTTCACTCTTGTCACTGACCATAAGCCGCTCCTTGGGCTTTTGGCAGGTGACAAGCCGACCCCCTCCATTCTCTCCCCACGCATGACACGCTGGACGGAATTCCTTGCGGCATATTCTTATACGCTACAATACCGTCCGGGCAAGCAGCTTGGGCATGCGGAAGATCTTCTGTCAGTCAACCAGAAGTTCTCTGGATACAACTCTGGAGTTGCAACTCCTAATACTCTGCAGACCAGGTAGCCCTGCATATGGGGAGGAGAGCTCGGGGTTGATGGCAGCCTGCCAACTGCCATGTCTGCTCTCTGTGGGGCCCCCAGTGACTGGGGAAGGGGAAGAGGAGAAGAGCAGCTGTTGGACATCAGGAGAAACTCAGCTGAAGCTGCTTTTAGAGGACACCTTTTGCCAGATGGGCTCCAGGCCATGTAGGGATTTTCTTCTAAGCTTCATTGGGTGGCTTGTGCAAGGCTTGTGCAAGGCTTGTGCAATGAATGAGTTTGTGGGCGAGTGACTTGTGCAAATCTGGAACACAGGGTAATTTTGTAGTCCATCCATCTATTTCACGCTGGGCCCTTTCTAACACAATGAAATTCAGTGTAGAAAATAAGCAAGGTTTTACACTTAGGCAAGTAAAACCAACCAGATAGTCACAGATTAGATAAATTTGGCTCAACAGCAGAACCGGTGAGAGGATCTTTGGAGTCTTAGTGAACAATCACATAAATAGGAGCCAGCACTGTGGTGCAGCTGCCCCAAAGGCCAATACAATCCTAGGCTGCATTGACAGAGGGATGGAATCAAGATCACCAGAAGTGATGCTACCCCTTTATAATGCCTTAGTAAGGCCCTACTTGGAATACTGCATCCAATTTTGGCCACCCCAATGTAAAAAAAAAAGATGCTAAGACACTGGAAAAAGAGTGCAGAGAAGAGCGACAAAAATTATTGGGGGGGGAAGCATTTGGAGGCTAAAACATATGAAGAATGGTTAGAGTAGGGGTGTCAAATGCAAGGTTCTCTTTCTCATTCTCTCTCTCTTTCATTCTGTGTCATTCTTTCAGTCTCTCTCTCTCATTCCCTCTCTTTCTCATATTGTCCCTTTTTCTCTCTCTCATTTTCTCTCATTCTCTCTATCTCATTCTTTCATTCTCTCTCTCTCATTCCCTCTCCCTCTCTTTCTCATATTGTCCCCCTCTCTCTTTCTCATTCTCTCTTTCTCTGCCTCATTCTCTCTCTCATTCTCACTCATTCTCTCTCTCTCTCTCTTTCTCTCTCTCTCATTCTCTCTCATTCTCTCTGCCTCATTCTTTCATTCTCTCTCTCTCTCATTCCCTCTCCCTCTCTTTCTCATATTGTCCCCCCTCTCTTTCTCATTCTCTCTCTCTCTGCCTCATTCTGTCTCTCATTCTCTCTCTCTCATTCTCTTTCTCATTCTCTCTCTTTCTCATTCTCTCATTCTCCCTTCCTCCCTCTCTCTCATATTGTCCCTTTCTCTCTCTCTCATTCTCTCTCATTCTCTCTGTCTCATTCTTTCCTTCTCTTTTTCATTCTCTCCCCCCTTTCTCCCCCCCCCCCGCGGCTCTTTACAATCGCCAGGATTACTCCAGGGCAGCGTGAGAGATGGGAAGATCCTCTATCAGTTCCAGACCTTGCGCGCTCCTGCCAGGCGAGGCTTCTTTATCTTTTGCCCACATTCCAGGGAGGCGTCCACGCTGAACTCCGCCCATCCAAGCACGCCCGTCTTCTCTCTGCCAGATCGAAGCTGGCCGAAGAGCAGCCCGAGTCCCCAGCGGCAGCGACGGCAACGGCGGCAGGTCTGGCGTTGAGACGGAGAAGATCGGGCAGGGTGGGGGTGGGGGGGGGTAGGAACCCTGGAGAGCATCAGTCCGGGCACCCAAAAGGGGGTTGGAGTAAGCGCTGGGAGGGGGGCATCAACGCTGTTTATGGGAGAGGTGGGCGGGGGGGGGGTGGAGAAGAGACTCCCGTCCTGTGTTCGCCCAACCAGCCCGAACAGAAGCGGCTGCGAGATGGAGGGGACGCCACTGTCCCGGCTGAGTTTCCTTTCTCTTTCCCGAGTGGGGCTCCCGCGGTAGAGCCTGTTGCGGGGTCGCTCCGGATGGGTTTCCTTCATGCCCTGGGTTCCCGTGTGAATCCAGAGAAAGAGCGGAAAACCTGGGTTCTCTCTCCCGTCCAGAAATTCCCTTCCAGAGCTTCCGCCGCCAGACCAAAGTTTGTAGGAAAAGAACAACTTTCGGACCGTTTCTCAAAATTTCCTCCTCCTCCTGCTGCTGCTGCTAATATTAGTAATAATCCATTTGGTTCAATGGGGCAGCCAAATTGAATGTCTCACATGGGGAGGTGGTTGGGAAGGTGCTTCCTCCAGAGGCAACTGAAGCTTCTTGGATGAGAAGCGAAACCTCTTCAGAGAAAATCCAGGAAGTCCAGTTGCCTCTGGGAAAAAAGCCCCTTTGGGACAACCGAGACCAGGAGGACTGAGGATCCCCATTGACATGGGGATGGGGGTCTTCCTGGATATGTAGGGGGGAAACAGGGCAGGTGAGAAGCAAGCTTTGCCCCCCTGTTGCAACCCACACTCTGTCCCTTCGGTGTCCTGATGTTGCTGGCATCTCAAGAAGGAAGGCAAGGCTTTTCTGGTGATTCTGAGTGAAGGGTCTTCTGTCAGTCAACCAGAGGTTCTCTGGATACAACTCTGGAGTTGCAACTCCTAATACTCTGCAGACCAGGTAGCCCTGCACATGGGGAGGAGAGCTCGGGGTTGATGGCAGCCTGCCAACTGCCAGGTCTGCTCTCTGTGGGGGCCCCAGTGACTGGGGAAGGGAAGGAGGAGAAGAGCAGCTGTTGGACATCAGAGGAAACTCAGCTGAAGCTGCTTTTAGAGGACACCTTTTGCCAGATGGGCTCCAGGCCATGTAGGGATTTCCTTCTAAGCTTCATTGGGTGGGAATGTCCCCCTATGAGGTCTGTCTGAAGGTTAGAGAAATACAGGCGATCCTCGATTTACCACCACAATTGAGTCCATGTTGTTAAGTGAGACATTTGTCAAGTGAGTTTTGCCCCATTTTACGATATTTGTTGCCACCGCCATTAAGTGAATCACTACATTTGTTAAATTAGTAAGGTGGTTAAGTGAATCTGGCTTGTCCAGAAGGTCAAAAAAGTTGATCTATGACCCAACATGACCACAGGATTTTGCAACCATCATCAATATGAGTCAGTTGCCAAGGATCGGAATTTTGATCACGTGGCCACGTGTGTTTCTGTGTGTGTGTGTGTGTGTGTGTGTGTGTGTGCGTGTGTGTGTGTGCAATGGCTGTAAGTGCTTTTTTCAGTGCCATTGTAACTACAAACAGTCACAAAATGAACTGTTGTAAGTCGAGGACTATCTGTAAGCTGGATATTATAGAGCAAGATTGGGTTCATCGTTGTGAAGTAATCAAGTTGCGGCTAATTTAATGCTTGGGAAATGCTCCACACCCAGTTTAAAAAAAAAACCACTTTTCACACCGAACTCTTTTTACTTTTACTAAGGCCGTGAGATGGGCAGTGTGTGTGTGTGTGTGTATACAACCTTCAGAGCTGCTGTCTTAGGTGAAAAAGGTTGAGGATGAGCACATTGAGGGACACCAAATGGGGTCTGAGCCCTGGTGGACTTTCTTGAACATCACAGGTTTTGTGAGCAGCCGCTGTTCTCGGGAGAAGCTGTATTGCGAGGTCTCTTTTGCATTGCTTGGAGTCAGCCTGGGAGATTGGGTGGAACACGTCTTCCCATCGCTTGCTTGACAAAGACTGCAAGGACCGGCTTTCCTGGGTTTGAAGCCTCAGCCCTGAAGGATCCCTTTGCTGCTGCAGATGATTCTTCAAATCAATGGAGATCCTCAGTCCTCCAGGCCATGGTTGTCCCAAAGGTGCTTTTTCAAGTATCATCTGGACTTTCTGGTTTTCCTTTGAAGAGGTTTCGCTCCACCTCCAAGAAGCTTCTTCAGCTCTGACTGGACTGGTGGTGGAATGGAAGGATTTATACTCCTTGCAGACAGCTGGTCATACATAGAATGTGCAGTGCAATGCAGTGAGCCATGTGCAAATCTGTACATTGGGGAAACGAAACAACCACTTCGCAAACACATGGCACAACATAGGCGAATAAACGCATCAGGACGAGATTCAGCAATCCATCTGCATTCAAAGAGCAAAGTCGCTCTCTTGAAGACAGCAAAATCCACATTGTGGACAGAGGAGACTGCTGGTTTGAAGAGGGGTCAAAGAGGCCATCTATGTCAAAATTGAACAGCTTCTCTCAACAGAGGGGGAGGGATATACTGTATTTTTCAGAGTATAAGACACACCAGAGTGTAAGCACTGTTCCCTCTAAGGTGCGCGGCCGCGCGGCCGCGCACATGGCAAGAAACCCCCGCGCAGAGGTTTCTAACTCCCGCGCAGAGGTTTCTTTCAAAGCAAACGTGGGGAAGTCCTTTGCAGGCGGCTAGAACTGGCCGCCTGCAAAGGACCTCCCCAAACTTGTTTCAGCGGCAGCTCTCAGCCTGGCGGCAGCGTCACACAAACTGTGGAAGGAGGGGGAGGAGGAGGGAACCAAAGAGAGGCTTTTACCGAGTCTGCGCCCCACAGCCAGGACCGTCCTTGCGCCTCAAGCCACGTTTCTTCCTGCAAAGCCCTTCTGGCGTCAAGCGGAACTCTCGGGTTGCCCGAAGGGCTTTGCGGGAAGAAACGCGGCTTGAGGCGCAAGGACGGTCCTGGCTGTGGGGCGCAGACTCGGTAAAAGCCTCTCTTTGGTTCCCTCCTCCTCCTCCTTCTTTCTGGAGCCCCTTCCTCAAAGATTTGGTACCAAAGCAATGGCGGTGAGGAAGTTGTGTCTTTTGGATTTTGCACTGTTGTCTTTTCAATGGTTCTCAGACTGGTTGAACCTTTAGCAGCTGGGGTGATATTCTTTACTGTTAAGGTTACAATTGGATGTGTTGGACAAATCTTAAAAGATGAAACTTTTATTAAAATGTTTGACTTAACTAAAAACGTCTTCCTTTTTCTTCTTCTTCTTAAATATGATTTATTTATTTATTTTTACTTCAGAAGTTTGATGACCGTTGTACAAACTAATCCAACCTAAATGTAGAGGAGGAGAAGAAGGGGGGGGATTTAAAAAGAGCAGAGGAAAAAGAAAAGAAAGCATGAAGAAAACATAAAGAAAGGGATGGGAGGGAGGGAAGGAAGGAAGGCACTTTATGTTGAAACAGAAAATATTATATAAGGAAGAAAATGGAAATAACTTAGGAAGGAAGGAAGGAAGGAAGGAAGGAATTGCACTTAATATTGAAGGAAAAGAGAATGAAGGAAAAAGTATTGGAAGGATTGAAAGAAGGAAGGAGGAACAAAGAATTACACTTAATATTGAAATGGAAAAGTAAATATAATGAATGAAAGAAGAAGTATAGGAAGGGAAGGAAGGAAGGAAGGAAGAAAGAAAGAAACAAAGACTGTTGAAACAGAAAAGATAATATAAGGAAGAAAATGGAAAGACGTATAGGAAGGAAGGAAGGAAAAAAGGAAGACAATGTTGAAATGGAAAAGAATATAAGGAAGAAAATGGAAAAAAGTATAGGAAGAAAGGAAGAAATGTACTTAATATTGAAACAGACAAGGGAATGAAGGAAAAAATATTGGAAGGATTGAAAGAAGGAAGAAAGAATGGAAGGAACAAAGACAATGTTGAAATGGAAAAGAATATAAGGAAAAAAATGGAAAAATGTTAGGAAGGAAGAATTACACTTACCGTATATACTCGAGTATAGGCCGACCCGAATATAAGCCGAGGCACCTAATTTTACCACAAAAAAACTGGAAAAGTTATTGACTCGAGTATAAGCCTAGGGTGGGAAATGCAGCAGCTACCGGTAAATTTCAAAAATAAAAATAGATACCAATAATGTTTTTGAATATTTATTTCAAAGAAAAACAGTAAACTAGCGGTGTATTCAATGAAATACTTCACTCACCTCATGATGATGCTGATGTCCCGCTGTGATGATGATGTCCCGTGCAGCCGCGGGAGCGATGTCCCGCCTCCTATGACACACGGCACAGTGATTCCTATCATTGGATCACTGTACCAGAGGAGGTGGGACATCGCTATGTGGCTGCTTGCCATAACAAGGAGGAGGTGGGACATCGTTGCAGAGCGGCAGGAGGGGGAGGAAGGGGAATCGTAAGACAGCCCTGCATTACATTAGAACGTGAGGAGGGGGGATGGTGCGGTGCACGCTGCGCGGCAAAGTGACACAGAGGGAGGGGAAACTCACAGGGGCACTGGGCCATTCACGAGTGTCACTCAGCGGCATGGCCCCGCCCCTTTTTCTCCTCCATTTCGGGCAAATTTTTCACTGACTCGAGTATAAGCCGAGGCGGCTTTTTTCAGCCCAAAAAGTGGGCTGAAAAACTAGGCTTATACTTGAGTATATACAGTAATATTGAAACAGTTGAATATAATGAAGGAAAAGGAAACAGGAATAAGGGAGGGACAGAGGACTTCAGCTCCCAGAATTTCCCTGGCTGAAGAATTCTGGGAACTGAAGTCCACCCCTCGTAAAGTGACCAAGGCTGGGAAAAGAATCCGCACTAGGGACAATGCAAGCTATGCTTCACCCCGTCAGTCCATCTTAGCGTGCAAGAAAGACATCAGACAACGCCATAGTTGCTATGGTAGCATTTGGCTATGCGCAGCGATGCTCTCCTGGTCTTTATGGGTGGGAGGGGGGCAGTTGAGCTATGATGCTAATCCCCTCGTGGGAACACAGAGGGTGGGAGAAGAGAACCAAAGAACTTCAAACTCCAAGGTTCTGGAGTGGAGAATAAGGGGATCAACTTTGTCTAAATGATATTGACATATAAAGAACGGTTGTAGGAACTGGGTATGTCCAGTTTGATGAAAAGAAGGACTAGGGGAGACATGATAGCAGTCTTCCAATATCTCAGGGCCCAGGGTTGCTCCAAAGAAGAGGGAGTCAAACTATTCTCCAAGGCACCTGAAGGCTGGACAAGAAGCAATGGATGGAAACTAATCAAGGAGAGAAGCAACCTAGAACTAAGGATAAATTTCCTGACAGTGAGAACAATTAACCAATGGACCAACTTGCCTCCAGAAGTTGGGAATGCTCCAACACTGGAAGTTTTAAAGAAGATTTTGGATAACCGTTTGTCTTAAGTAGTGTAGGGTTTCCTGCCTAGGCAGGGGGTTGGACTAGAAGACCTCCAAGGTCCCTTCTGTCATTCTATTCTACGATTAGGGGACTGGAGGCTAAAACATATGAAGAATGGTTGCAAGAACTGGGTATAATGAAAAGAAGGAATTGGGGAGACATGATAGCAGTCTTCCAATATCTCAGGGGTTGCCACAAAAAAAGAGGGAGTCAAGCTATTCTCCAAAGCACCTGAGGGCAGGACAAGAAGCAATGGGTGGAAACTAATCAAGGAGAGAAGAAACTTAGAACTAAGGAGAAAATTCCTAACAGTTAAAACAATTAACGGAACAGCTTGCCTCCAGAAGTTGTGAATGCCCCAACACTGGAAGTCTTTAAGAAGATGTGGGATAGCCATTTGTCTTAAGTGGTGTAGGGTTTCCTGCCTAAGCAGGGAGTTGGACTAGAAGACCTCCAAGGTCCCTTCCAATTCTATTTCTATTGTATTCTCTATATTCTATTCTTTCTCTGTTCTATTCTAATCTCTTCTGAACTAAATGTTTATCTAGAACTCAAATAAATAGCTGCTTTTTGGTTTTATTTTTTTTAATATTTATCAGTCTCTCTTTTATTCCATACTTCTGGTTGAAAGACTATTCTATGTCATGCTAAACAAATGCATATTCTAGTGGCGGCGGGAGCTCGTTGGCATCTTCAGCAGCAGCCCTGCCTCCTGTGAAAAAACCGAAGATGGAGCAGATCCACGCAGATGACGTTGCTGCAACATGACTGGAGGAGGAATTCTGGGAGTTGAAGTCCACAAGGCTTAAAGCTGTCAGGTTTGAAGACCCCTGGGTTTTTTTTCCTAAAGGGTTAGGGGTGCGAGGGTCTTGTAACTTGACAGCTTTAAGACTTGCATGCTTCAAATGCCAGAGTTTCTGAGCCAACATTTTGGTTGCTAAGCAGGACCGTTGTTAAGTGATACTGATATTATATAACACTTTTAATTAAGCGGGTACCTTGAATAAACATAACTTTGAGTTTCAAATAATACTGATTTCGTTGTTGTCTTAGGTGACATCTGTGAAAAAAATTCAGGTGCTCAGGCATGAAAATGTGCCGCTCAAACACTATACTTTTCCGCTCACACTGAAAAAAAATTAGAGGGAACATTGAGTGTAAGATGCACCAAGGTTTTGAAGAGACAAATTTTTTAAAAAAGTTTTTGCACTCTGCAGGACTACCCAAAACAGCCTGTTTTTCGTGAAAACGGGCCCATTTTTCCTTTCAGAAGGCATGAATAGCCTTTAGGAGGCTTGTAGAGTGCTCCTGGGGGATGGGGGGCAAAAACGAGCAAAAAACACCCCATTTTTCGCTCATGTCTGCCCTCCCCAGCCCCCAGGAGCACTCTGAAAGCCTCCTACAGGCTCTGCATGGCCATTTTGGTGAAGAGGGGGAGGGGTTGGAGGAGGCATGAAATGCTGTATTCAGTGTATAAGACACACCCAGATTTTCAGCCTCTTTTTTGAGGGAAAAAGGTGTGTCTTATACTCTAAAAATACAGTAGAATAGAATGGAATAACAGAGTTGGAAGGGATCTTGAAGTCTTCTGGTCTAGATATGACATCATCTATTATCTCCAGTCTACAACAGTCCTTTCACCAATTCCAAGAAGCCTCCACACCCATTTAGGCTACTCCAGTGACTCTGAGGACAGAGATAAACCTCCAGGTGGCCCAGTGATGGGTTGCAGGCGGTACACCCCAGTACAGGAGTACTGGTGCCTGCTGGGAGCACTGGATACCATTCCAGTATGGTGCTTTGGAGGCCCCACCCACCATCCTTACCTGTATTTGAGCTCTTCAGTGCTTCCACACATGCGCACGTAAAATACAGAGCCTGGGCAACGCTCCGCCGAGCAGCTGGAACATCGCAGAGACATTGCAGGAGGTAAGGACACATATGTGTGCAGCAGTGGTGGGATTCAACCTGTTTGCACCTATTCTGGAGAACTGGTTGCTAACTTTCTAAGCAGTTCGGAGAAGAAGTTGTTAAAAGAAATCTTATTTTGTTTTTCCCCACTTTACAGAGCTAATCCTTTAAGGAAGACAGGAAGGAAACATTCTGGTGTTGTTTCTAATCTTTATTGTCCTGCTTACAGAAACTGCCTCTCCAATTAACCCTGATTACACTGTAACAGCTACAGCGAAGCGCCCATCTATGTGAGTGACGTTGAGTTGGCCACATCCACCTAATCACATGACCACCGAGCCATGCCTACCCAGTTGGTCATTAGAGCAGAGAACCGGTTCTTAAATTATTTGAATCCCACCACTGGTGTTCATTGAACATGTGTGCACAAGTGCTGCGCATGTTCATGTGGTGGATGCCAGACCCCATTGCACTACACCGGTTGCAATGGGATCCGGAACCCACCACTGAGGTGGCCTCAACGACTTGCTAAAAGGATGCAAATGACCAGCTGTCTGCAAGGTGTATAAATCCTTCCATTCCACCACCAGTCCAGTCAGAGCTGAAGAAGCTTCTGGGATGAGAAGCGAAACATCTTCAAAGAAAAAACCAGAAAGTCCAGTGGCTTCTTGAAAATGATTCTTCAAGCTGAACCTGCTCCTGGTTCCAGAATTGTTGGCCTCCATAATTGTTGGATCTCAGTTCCTACAGAGTCCTCAAGCAGAAAGAGATCTTTAGGCCAACCAGAGCAGTGGTCAGCAAATGGTGGTCTGTAGACCACTGGTGGTCCATGAGAAAATTTTAGTGGTCTGAAGAAAAATTATTTGCATTTTTTATACTGCGCTAAATCAGGGGTCCTCCAACTATGGGCCCTGGGTTGGATGCATGCAGTAAACACTTGTGTTTCTGCAGAGAGTCTCCCCCTTCAGGGTCTTTTTGTGTGGGTTGGAGGGGGCAGAAATTCTGACTTGGGGTCTGCTTCAGCCTCCTGGTGGGGGGCTTTGGGCGAAGGCTGGAGGGAAGCATTCCTGATGGCGAAGAGCCTTGTTCCAGTGGGACTGTATCATGGCCTGGAACTGGCTGACCATTTCAGCCCACTGAACCTCCAGATACTGGTACCTGGCCTTGCACTCCCACAGGTCTTCCCTCTGCTTGGAAAGCCCATGCTCATAGTCCTCAGTGAGGTGCTTCTCCTGAGCCTCCTCGGTCAGATCCAGTTTGAACTGAGCCAGCTATTCTGCCAACTTTTTCTCATGATAGCTCCTTAGCTCCAATAATTGCTTCCTATTGGGGCCCTAAGGAGCCTGGGTGGGTTAGGGTTAGGGAGGAGTGGCTGGGAGGGGAGAGGCCAGTGAAATGCCCCTCAATGTGAGTGACATCAAGTTGCCCACCTCCACCCAGTCACATGACCACCTAGCCATGCCCACCCAGCCAGTCATTAGGCAGATCATATTAGTGTTCCCCGGGATTTAAAATTATGAATTTAGAAGTCCCTGAAGTCCAAAAAGTTGGGGACCCCTGATCCAGAGCAACATTTGTGTCCAAATTTAAGCATCCAGCAAAGGAAAATCCACCAGTGTCCTTTTCCAAATATGGCTTCATTGGTGTAGTACAGAGTGCTACCATCATGTTCTCCCATGTTCTGTGATCTTGATGACATCCCTCTGTTAAATTGCTTTTTTGCAGGGGTGGGGGAATTGGAGCACGCTGGTGACTCACACTTAAGATACCTAGATCCTTCCAACTGGCAAGACCTCTGAGCCAGTTACTGCCTATTATCTATATCTGCATCATCTGCATCATGTGTTTTTTTCCTGCCCAGTTGCAGGACTGAACTTGTCTCACCATTGAACCGCATTAGACTGGATTAGTGCCCAATGTTCAAATCTGTCAAGAGCCTTCTGACTATTGAGTTTATATTCCAAAGTCTTAGCCGTTCCGTCCAAGTGAGTGGTCTAAAAGAGGGCTCAAAGAGGCCACCTCTGTTATGAGTGAACAGCCCTCCTTCAACCAAGAATGAGGGATACGAGAGCACCTGTCTCCTCTTTAGAATGTAGCCCACCACTGTTTACAAAAGATGACTCTGAGGAAGACTCTGAGGATAGAGATAAAAAACCCTTCAGGTGGCCTGAACAACTCACAGAGAGCTACCCCCTGTCTCTAAGAGTGCTAACAACCAGATGACTGTAAATAATATAAATGCTTCTATTCCCCTCCAGTCAATTAGAACTGAAGAAGCTTCTGGATAAGAAGTGAAATGTTTTCAAAGAAATAACCCGAGAAAATCTAGATGCCTTTCAGGGGAAAAGCACCTTTTAGACAACTTTCTGAATACTGAGTCTATATTCCAAAGCAATTCCCCCCAGCTTAGGGTAATTGGTGAATTTGGTGGGTGCACCTTCAATTCCCTTATCTGGGTCATTTATGAAGATGGTGAAGAACACTGGATCTAAGACAGAATCTTGAGGTTCCCAAGTGCATATGTCAACTACAGGTTGATGTAGTTCTATTGAGAACTGCACTGTCACTGGTCATCCAACTGCAAATCCCTCTGATGGTGGTACTATGCCATATTGTTCTATCTTACCAAACAGATGGCTACACTCTACTTTACCAAATGCCTTTCTGGAGTCTAAGTATACCATATCCTTAGCATTTCCTTACTCCACTGATTTTGTCAATCAAAGAAAGCAATCAGGTTTGTTTGGATGACCTATCCTATTTTTGGAGTATAAGATGCACCTTCCCCCCCTAAAAGAGGGTGAAAATTTGAGTGCATCTTATACACCAAATGCAGACCTGCCCACCTGCCCACCCTTTGGCCTTTGCCTCCCAGCAATTTACCTGCTTGCAGCAAACAGAGAAAATGGGGCTTGCAAAGGCGGCAATTGGGAGACCGAGGGAAATTGCTGGGAGGCAGAGGCAGATTTTTTTTCCTTTTAATCAGGCTAAACTGAAACAGGCTGTTTGCTCTTTGCTGAAAGGTGGTAAGTCAATAACTATAAATGCCTATAGAATGTTCAAATGTTATTAGACCTATTTTTTAAAGACTGCTTTATTATTGTTCTAGGCAACTTAAAATGAAGAAGCTTTTTAAAATAAATGCTTGATCTGAAGTGGCCCAGTGCTGTTTTATCTTCTTTTAAATAGCAGAGAATAATGTACACTTCCACATCAATTTTACCAGCATCTGTACAAGTATAGTCTGAAATGTAACATCACAAACAGTCTGCTGTTTGCTGCAAGGAGGCAAATTGCTGGGAGGCAGAGGCAGATTCTCCCCCCCCCTTTTTTTTTTCTCCTTCCCAAAAGCTAGGTACATTTTATACTTTGGAGTGTCTTATGCTCCAAAAAATTATGGTACTTTCAACAAACCCATGGTGGCTTCCAATATTCATCTTGTTCATTTCTATGTGCTCTTGTAGAAATCTGTTGCTTGTTAACTTTTTCCTGGATTTTCCCACTTAGTGATGTCAAGATAATTGGTCTGTAATTTCTTGAATCCATTTTTAATTTTTTTTAAAAATTGGAACCCTATCAGCTCTTTTCCAATCTCTGGTGGGTCCCCTGTCCTCCAGGAGCAATAAGAGACAACTTCCACTCCTTGCCCATTTCATTTCTATTATTAAGAATTAAATCTACCATAGCTCAACCTACTTCTCTCTGCCACTTTTGGGGATGGCAAAGTTGTAAGCCAGGGATGTGATACATGATCACAGAAGTGTTTCAATCATCCTTGAATTATCTGTTTCCTGACTTGACCTAACGACACACATAGCAGGAAGGGAAGGAGATGGAGTAGTGTTGCTGGAGTAGGAAGGGCTGAGAGGAGACCCTTCTTCTGAAAACATCAGTGTCTCATCTCACCCCCTGCCTTTCTTCTCTCTTCCCAGGGAGATGGCTCAGCTCACACAGTGGCTTTGGAGACAGGAATACTGGCTACCTTCAGGGTTCACCTGGGAGGACATGCAGAAGACAGAGGACATCCGCTATCCCCATCCCCGTCACCTCCTGCTCTGCTTCCCCATTGCTCTCCTGCTGGTCGCCCTCCGGTTCTTCTTCGAAAGGCAAGCTATTGCCTTGACTTCTTTCAGTCAAAACCAAGGAGTAGTGGAAGGAAAAGACACCCCCCCCACCTATTTGTAGAGACCTTTCCTTCCCTCCCCACACAAATGCTTGAAACAGTGGAATGTACCTTTTAGAAACCATTTTGGAGGAACTGAATTTGTAAGGTTGACAAATATGAGAGCCAAGGGAAGTTGAACATGCCATTATTATGCCTGACATTGCTTTTTAGTTTGCATTAGCTTCCTGTTCTGACCTAGGCTTTCCCAGCAGCATGAAGCCGAGTCCTTGTCTCTATAAACCTCTTTTATTTAATGTACAGTGAATTCCTCTCCAGGAAAGTCTTTCCTCTCCCGCGGTCTTTCAAGATAGTTCCCAATTACTAAGCTTTATCAGGCTTGGAGAGTGGCCAGGCCGATATCTTTCAGACGCTGCAATACTTGACAAGAATTCAGGAATGGACTAATTGTCTCCTACAACGTCCACTCCCCTTTCGCTCCTCTTTTATTCCCTATGGGAGGGGCCATTCACTGTCCACCTGTGGCCTTATGCAATATTCCAATTGTGGTCTTACTAAGGCTTTGTAAGGTGATACTAGAACATTATGTAATCTTGATCCTATGCCGCTATTAATGCAGCCTGGGATTACATTGGATTTTTTGGCTTTGGCCGCATACTGTTGGCTCATGTTTAAGTGATTGTGCACTAGGACTCCAAAACCCCTCTCACATTTACCGGCATTAAGCCACATTTCACCTAGTCTATACCTAGAAATCAGGCTTTCCTTGCCCAAGTGTAGACCCTTACTTTTAGCCAGTTTTCATTTGCCTGACTGAAGCTGTTACTTTTTCCAGGAAAATTGCCATCCCTTTGGGCAAAAAACTAGGTTTGCAAGAAAAGGTGAGGTGGAAAACTCCTCCAAACCCAACCCTGGAAGATTTTTATACAAAGCAGAGGAAAAATCCCCAAAAGGTGAGTTCCTTCTACACAGATTTGCACACAAATACCACCCATTTCACTCTCACAGGGACAATGGGCAGCTTACAGATCAAAGGATAAATATCATTCAGAAATAAAATATGTCAATATAATGGGAGCCTATTACAAACAATGATATAGTAAGGTAAAAATGAAAAGCTGAGTTGAGTGTCCTTCAGGTGTTAATCACTCTCAGGTTTACATGCCACACTGCAAGCCCCATACAATTTGGCAGAGGCAAGTCTTCATGTTCTTCTGTAAGGTCAGGAGTGTGGAGGCCCACCACTCTGTCTCCCACCCCTCCTGTATCTCTGATGTGTATCCATAGCACAGAGAAATTGAGGAAAAATTAAAAGCTGTCGCCTGTTGCATTCCCCAGCAATGTGGTTTTGGGACTTGGCTGTGCAGCTTTTCTCACCTGGTTCTGTGTCCTGTCTTCCAGGAAGAAGTCAGAGGTTTAGCCAAGCAGTGCGACCTCCAACCAAGGCAAGTAGAGAGGTGGTTCCGATACCGGCTGAATCAGGACCGGCGCAGTGTGACCAAAAAATTCTGTGAAGCCAGGTGAGTGGAAACTCTTGGAGAAGGGCAATCCCTGTGCATTCCATGTGGACCAGAGCATCTCTTAGTGCCCAACAGGATCTTTGTCCCTGCTGATTTTACAAGATTCCAAATGATTTAAGAAGGGTGTTTGTGTTGGATGTCTAGTAGGAATATGCCTGTTTGAAGAGTCTTTATCAATTGATCAAAGATGCTTCTCCCAAAGCTTCTATACTTAAAGTAGGTTTCTAAGCTTGAAGAAAGTTTACTGGGAAAATGAAAGTCTTTGAAATCAATTCAAAATCAAAATCAAACCCTGAGTAGTTGGATTCTGTCAGAAAAGTTTGGAGCATAGGGAAGAAGAGACCGGCTGAGTCATCAGTTGGGATGGGACAATGGGAGAAGATGGCAAGGAAGTGAATGGCAGTAGGTACAGCGTGGAACTACTTAATTCATTATTTACATCAGCCTACATGCGAAAGAAAAAACAATACCTCAACCTACCAAAAGTAGAAGCATAAAAACAGACTAGTAGTACATGTCCAAATAGGTAAGAAATACCTCTCTACCCGAGATGAGTTCAAATCACCAGAACCAGATGGTTTACATCCCAGAATTCTGAAGGATCTAGCAGATATGATCTCAGAATCACTGAACTATATCTTTAAAGATCCTGGAGTATTGGGGAACTACTACAGGACTGGAAAAGAGTTTCCATCTTTAAAAGGGGGGGGGGGAATGGATCCAGGAAATTACAGACCAATCAGCTTGCCATCAATACCTGTGAAGATCCTGGAAAAGATTATCGAGCAACAAATCATCAACACCTAGATGCAAGCAAAGTTATAACTAGATTCCAAAACATATTATTGCATTCTTTGATAAAATGATAAAATTAGTGGACCAGCAAAATGCTGTGGACATAGTATGCTAGGATATCTCAGTAAAGCATTTGACAAAGTAGACCACAACCTACTACTTGATAAGAGAGGAAAATGTGGAATAGAGATCATCATAATCATTTGGATTTATAACTGACAGATGCACTACAATCAACATTTAGTCCTCAATGTAACTACATCAGAGGGTAAGTAAGCAGTTGGGTAACCCACTTTCTTGGGTCCAGTACTCTTTGACATTGTCATCAATGATTGAGATGAGGGAATAGCAACAGCCCTTGGACTTATATACCACTTCATAGTACTTTTTACAGCCCCCTCTAAGCAGTTCACAGAGACAGCCTATTGCCCCCAACAATCTGGGTCCTCATTTTACCCACCTTGGATGGACGGATGTTCCAGATTGTCCAAGCCCAAAATTTCAAGCCTGGTGGCCTTCTATCGTGATAGAGGAGTGGAGGACTCTTCTTGTGAAATATCTCTGAACTTGCTCAATTATTTTAATGTCTGATATGATAGATTGAAAGATCTTTACAGAAATGGCGCAAGTAATCAGGACCCTGGTCTCAGGCTGCTGTCGCTAAATGCCAGGTCTGTGGTTCACAAGGCTCCTCTCGTCCAGGACTTAATTTTAGACGAGAGGGCAGACCTGGCATGTATTACTGAAACCTGGCTGGGCCCGGAGGGAGGAGTCCCCCTTGTAGAGATGTGCCCAGAAGGATTTCAGGTGCTGCACCAGCCGAGAGCCCAGAGAAGGGGTGGGGGTGTGGCTATTGTTATCCGGGAGTCGTTAGCACCTCGTAGGATCCCTGCTCCGGAGCTTGTCGGGTGTGAGTCTCTGCTGGTAAAGTTGGACCTCAAGGGTCAAGTGGGTCTGCTGTTAACGTATCTGCCTCCCAACAGCGTTGCAGCAGCCCTCCCCTCGCTCCTCAAGTCGGTAGCCGAGCTAGCAATTGAGTTCCCTAGACTTATGGTCTTGGGGGACTTCAATTTGCCGTCGCTCGGTGAACACTCTGATGGGGCGCAGGAGTTCATGGCTTCCATGATGGCCATGGGCTTGACCCAGGTAATCCGGGGCCCAACCCACTCAGCGGGTCACATGCTCGACCTCGTATTCCTCTCGGAGCAGTGGATTTGTGATCTTGGTCTGAGGGGTAATGAGATCATACCCCTGTCGTGGTCAGACCACTGCCTACTGAGGCTCGACTTCCGGAGACCAAACCCCCACTGTAGGGAGGAGGAACTGACCAGGTGGTTCCGCCCCAGGCGACTTATGGAGCCGTTAAGGTTCCAGACGGAGCTTGGGGTCATTCTTGATACTTTCGCCCACAGTCCGGTAGAGACTCTGGTTGCTGCCTGGCACTCGGCAGCATCGGAGACCCTTGACCGGATTGCGCCACTACGGCCCCTCCGAGGCGGCAGATCCCGGAGACCCCCTTGGTTCACCGAGGAGCTCCGGGAGGAGACGCCTAGAGCACCTATGGAGGTCCGACAAGTCCGAATCGAACCGAGCAATGTTAACAACCAGCACCAAGGAATACATCAGGGCACTTAGGGCAGCGAAAAGATCCCACATTGCCACCTTGGTTGCGTCCGCTGAGTCCCGCCCAGCTGCCCTGTTTAGGATAACCCGTTCCCTCCTAAATAGGAGGGATACGGGGGAACCCTTGCAGGGTAGAGCTGAGGATTATGCCCAATTCTTAGCGGACAAAATTGCTCGGTTTCGGTCGGATTTGGACTCCATCCCCGCAGTTCCAGCCGAGGCACAAGAGGATGAGGTAGACCACCTCTGGGTTGAGTTTCAGGATGTTGCCCCTGGGGATGTGGACAAGGCCATGAGGGCTGTAAGTGCCTCCACCTGTGTACTGGACCCATGTCCCTCATGGCTGGTTGTCAACAGCAGTGAGGTGACACGAGGCTGGATCCAGGCGGTTGTTACCGCCTCTCTTCGGGAGGGGCACTTCCCCGCCGCGCTAAAAGTGGCGGTGGTGAGACCCCTCCTGAAGAAGCCATCTTTGGATCCAGCTGCCCTTAACAACTACCGTCCAGTCTCCAACCTCCGTTTTGTTGGGAAGGTTGTTGAGAAGGTGGTGGCCTTCCAGCTTCAGCGGTCCTTGGAGGAAGCAAGTTATCTCGACCCCTTCCAGTCAGGCTTCAGACCCGGTTACAGCACAGAAACCGCTTTGGTCGCATTGACCGATGATCTTTGGAGAGCCAGAGATGGAGGCCATCCCCCCATCCTGGTTCTCCTCGACCTCTCGGCGGCTTTCGATACCATCGACCATGGTATCCTTCTGCGACGACTGCGGGAGGTGGGAGTGGGAGGCACTGTGTTACGGTGGTTCTCCTCCTACCTCTCGGACAGGTCGCAGTCAGTGTTAGTGGGGGGGCAGAGATCGACCCCTAGGCCCCTAACATATGGGGTGCCGCAGGGTTCGGTCTTATCCCCCCTACTATTCAACATCTACATGAAACCGCTGGGTGAGATCATTCGAAGGCACGGGATAAGATACCATCAATATGCAGACGATACCCAGTGGTATCTGTCCGCCCCGTGCCAACTCAATGAAGCGGTGGACGTGATGAACCAGGGTCTTGAGGCCGTTATGTACTGGATGTGGGCTAACAAGCTTGTACTCAACCTGGAGAAGACCGAGTGGCTGTTGTGTTTTCCTCCCAACAATTCGACCAGTGCTCCATCGCTCAGGCTGGGGGGTCAAATTCTACACCCCTCAGAGAGGGTTCGCAACTTAGGAGTCCTCCTGGACCCACAGCTGACTTTCGACCATCATTTGACGGCTGTGACCAGGTGGGCATTTGCCCAGGTTCGCCTGGTGCGCCAGTTGCGACCCTACCTGAATCGGGAGGCTCTCACAACAGTCACTTGGGCCCTTGTGACCTCTAGGCTGGAATACTGCAATGTGCTCTACATGGGGCTGCCCTTGAAGAGCATCCAGCGACTTCAGCTAGTCCAGAACGCAGCCGCGCGAGTGATTGTGGGTGCACCTCGGTTCACCCACATAACACCTATCCTCCGCGAGCTGCGCTGGCTACCTGTTGATCTCCGGGTGCGCTTCAAGGTGCTACTTGTTACTCATAAAGCCCTTCATGGTAGTGGGTCTGCGTACTTGAGAGACCGCCTTCTGCCAATTACCTCCCTGCGACCAATTAGATCTCATAGATTAGGCCTCCTCCGAGTTCCATCTGCCAGTCAGTGCCGACTGGCAACTACAAGGAGGAGAGCCTTCTCAGTAGTAGCTCCGACCCTTTGGAACGATCTCCCCGTGGAGATTCGTACCCTCACCACCATCCAGGCCTTCTGCACAGCCCTTAAGACCTGGCTAGCCCCTCAGGCCTGGGGACAAAGATAACTGCCCCCGCCCGAATGATGAATGAATGTTGCTTATTATTTTACTCTATGTTCTGTATGTGTTATTGTTTGTATATCCCTTCCCCTCATTTTTATGTAAGCCGCCCTGAGTCCCCTCAGGGAAAAGGGCGGCCTATAAGTGTTAATAAAACCAAACCAAACCAAACCAAATGGCTTGTTCACATTATTATGGAAAAGCAAAAAGCTGTGATTTGATGTTAATTCCTTCTTCTACTGCAACAGAGAGAGTTGAAAGTCAATGCTTTTTTCTCTTTTCCTTACTTCTCTCTCTCCTTTCTCCTACTTTATTATTTACCTCCCTGCGACCAATTAGATCTCATAGATTAGGCCTCCTCCGTATTCCATCGGCCAGCCAGTGCCGGCTGGCAACTACAAGGAGGAGGGCCTTCTCAGTAGTAGCCCCGACCCTTTGGAACGAGCTCCCCGTGGAGATTCGTACCCTCTCCACCGTCCAGGCCTTCCGCACAGCCCTTAAGAACTGGCTAGCCCGTCAGGCCTGGGGACAAGGATAGCTGCCCCTCCCGAATGATGAATGTATGTTGCTTATTATTTTATTATATGTCTCTATGTCAATGTTTGTATTCCCCCTCCCTCATTTTATGTGAGCCGCCCTGAGTCCCCTCAGGGAAAAGGGCGGCCTACAAATATTAATAAAATCTAAAATCTAAATCTAAATCTACTATCTCACTGCATTTTATATTACTTTATAGCCTAATTGCTTCAGAAGTGAGGGCTGTTGGAGCAGTCTCAATCCTCTGTCAGCTTGACTTTATATTCCCTTCTAGCACTAGAAGCTCTGGAGCCCCCGTCCTGTTGTCCAATTCTACCCTGATGCTTTTTTTTCTGGTTGTTTTCCAGCTTCAGAGCCGTGTATTCCATCATTTTCTTCTTTATGGCATTGGCCATCCTTTACGATGTGAGTGACAACTTTCCCTACTTCTGTTGATCATTGTCAAAAAAGAAACAAACTGGTCATATGTAATGCAGGTATTGGACTTCTCTGCCTCCCACCTCCTAACATTTAATGATAATGTCAGCGTTCCAAGTATCATGTAGAATTAAATCAGAATCAAAGGCAAAACGATCCTTAAAGTTTCAATTTAATAAAGCAGACATTTTAGGCACATCTGTGTTAATCCTAATACTGGAAATGACATCAGAATTCCACCCGGTTAAAATTTCATGATCTTGTCCCCTACACCCATAATCCATCACATGGTCCAATCTTCTTCTTCCATGCTGGCATCCACACCCAGCTTCTTCCAGTCAGGTGTACTGGTGCGGAGACAAAGTATGACCTTGGCTTCTAATAAAGAATGAAAACAATACATTCCACAATCTCACTCCTGTCTATTCCCCCCTCCCATCAACTATATAAAAGAAACAGCATAATGAAATAAGAGAAAGTGTGGCAGGCCAAAATTCTAAAAGGAATATAATTGCAGGCCTGACAGATACATTTCTGATTAGCAAAAAGGGTCCCTTTTTTAGCCCTTTCCAATATCTTAATGACTACAGTTGCTTTGTGGTCTCCTTTCCCTTCCATCGTCCCCTTCATGTCAGATCTAAAGATCTAAAGAAGTGTTGGTGGGCTGGTATGATGTCATTCCTAATGAACGGTGCCTTCTTGCAGAAACCCTGGTTCTGGGATGTCCGCGAATGTTTGGACGGGTACCCACAGCAGGTAAGGCATTGGTTGACATGTGAATGAATATTTCAGTGGAAAAATATCATATGAGGCCAAGTGTAAGAAAATCACCAACATGTCCTGGGCAAAATCATTGGACTTTTCCGACTTTCTTGACAAATTTATTATCCAAAGGATGGAGGAGGGAACTAGAGTTATAGCTATTTTGGATTTTGCTCACATTTGCAAACCAGTCGCAAAGATGAGTTGATTTCACCCCTGAATTTGATATCAGAACCTGGGAAAACCCTGGAAAAGATATTCAAGCAGCAGATTTGTGAACATATGGAAATGAGTAAATTGGTTATGAGAAGACAGCATGTGTTTGTTAAAGACAGATTATGCCAAACAAACCATATTACCTTCTTTGATGAAATGACTAAATCAGTGGACTAAATCAGTTGGTTCCACTCCAGGACCAGATGGCGAGAGGGTCAGGGCCCTGGTCGCAGGCTGTTGTTGCTAAATGCCAGGTCTGTGGTTCACAAGGCTCCCCTCATCCAGGACCTAATATTAGACGAGGGGGCAGACCTGGCATGTATTACTGAAACCTGGCTGGGCCTGGAGGGAGGAGTCCCCCTCACTGAAATGTGCCCACAGGGATTTCAGGTGCTTCATCAGTCGCGACCCCAGAGAAAGAGGTGGGGGAGTGGCTATCATCATCCTAGAGTCATTAGTTCCTTCTAGGATCCTTGCTCCGGAGCTTGTCGGGTGTGAGTCATTGTTGGTGAAGTTGGACCTTGAGGGTCAAGTGGGCTTGTTGTTAACGTAGCTTCCTCCCAACAGCATTGCAACAGCCCTCCCCTCGCTCCTCAAGTCAGTAGCTGAGCTGGTGGTAGAGTTCCCCAGACTTATGGTGCTGGGGGATTTCAACCTGCCTTCGCTCGGTGAACACTCTGACGGGGCGCAGGAGTTCATGGCTTCCATGACAGCCATGGACTTGACCCAAGTAATCTGGGGTTCGACTCATTCATTCGACTTGGAACAGTGGAGATGTGATCTAGATTTGAGGGGTATTAAGATCTTGCCCTTGTCATGGTCTGATCACTTCCTACTGAGGCTTGACTTTCGGAAACCAATCCCCCACTGTAGGGAGGAGGAACCAATTTGGTGGTTCCACCCCAGGAGCCTGATGGACCCTATGGGATTTCAGACGGCACTTGGAGAAATAACTGACGCCCTCGTCCACAGTCTGGTGGAGTCCTTAGTCGCTGCTTGGAATATAGCGGGGGCAGGGGCTCTAAACCGGATTGCGCCTTTGCGGCCTCTCCGAGATAGCGGATCCAGGAGGGCTCCTTGGTTCACTGAGGAACTCCAGGAGATGAAGCGCCAAAAGAGATGCCTAGAGCGCCGCTGGAGGGCCAGTAACTCTGAATCAGACCGAGCACTGATGAGAGCCTATATCAGGACCTATCTCGTGGCAATACAGGTGGCGAAATGTTCGCATTTTGCCACTCTTATTGCATCCGCTGAATCGCGCCCAGCCACCTTGTTTAGAATAACCCACTCCCTCTTGAAAGGGAGGGATGCGGGCGACCCTTTACAGGGTAGAGCTGAGGAATCTGTTCAGTTTCTAGTGGATAAAGTCGCTCAGATTCGGACAGATCTGGACTCCAATTGCACGGTACCAGCCGAGGTACCGGGGGAAGGTCTTGAGCGGATTTTATAGAATGAGTTTCAACTTGTTGCTCCTGAGGAAGTGGACAAGGCCATGGGAGCGGTGAGTGCCTCTACCTGTATACTGGACCCGTGCCCCTCCTGGCTGGTTTCGACCATCAGGGAGGTGACACGTGGCTGGATCCAGACGATAGTTAACACCTCTGTCCGGGAGGGATCCTTCCCACTCCTTCTAAAGCAGTGTTTTTCAACCACTGTGCCGCGGCACACTAATGTGCCGTGACATAGTGTAAGGTGTGCCATGGGAGAATTACTTTATATATGGTCAATATAGGCACAGAGTTAATTTTTTTTTAACATTTTCTAATGGTGGTGTGCCTCGTGATTTTTTTTCATGAAAAAAGTGTGCCTTTGCACAAAAAAGGTTGAAAAACACTGTTCTAAAGGATGTGGTGGTGAGACCCCTCCTGAAGAAACCTTCTCTGGACCCAGCCATTTTGAGTAACTATCGTCCAGTCTCCAACCTCCCCTTTGTAGGGAAGGTTGTTGAGAAAGTGGTGGCCTTTCAACTCCGGCGGTCCTTGGATGAAACTAATTATCAAGATTCCTTTCAGTCCGGTTTCAGGCCTGGTTATAGCACGGAAACTGCTTTGGTCACGCTGATCAATGATTTCTGGTGAGCCAGGGATAGAGGTCACTCCTCTATCCTAGTGCTCTTTGACCTCTCAGCGGCCTTCGATACCATTGACCGTGGTATCCTTCTGTGACAGTTGCGGGAGGTGGGAGTGGGAGGCACCGTTCTTCGGTGGTTCTCCTCCTACGTCTCGGTCAGATCGCAGTTGGTGTTGGTCAGAGGGCAGAGGTCGACCCCTAGCCCCTCAATTATGGGGTGCCACAGGGTTCAGTCCTGTCCCCCCTCCTATTTAACATCTACATGAAGCCGCTGGGTGAGATCATACTCCGGCACGGGATTAAATACCATCAATATGCGGACGATACACGATTGTATCTGTCCGCCCTGTGCCAACTCAGTAAAGTGGTAGAAGTGATGTGCCAGTGCCTGGAGACTGTCAGGGTCTGGATGGGAATGAACAAGCTTGCACTCAATCCAAGACTGAGTGGCTATTGATGCTCCTTCCCAAGGATGGTCCAGCCATTTCATCTCTTAGCCTGGGGGGGTGAAATTATATGCCCCTCAGAGAGGGATCACAATTTGGGAGTCCTCCTGGATCCACAGCTGACTTTAGAACAGCATTTGTTGGCTGTGACCAGGGGGGCCTTGGCCCAGGTTCGCCTGGTGTACCAATTGCGACCCTATCTGGACCGGGAGGCCCTTTGGATAGTCACTCACGCCCTCGTCACCTCAAGACTGGATTACTGTAACGCGCTCTACATGGGGCTGCCCTTGAAGCGTGTTTGAAGACTTCAGTTAGTCCAGAATGCAACCGCGCGAGCTATTGTGGGTGCACCTAGGTACACCCATGTTACACCTATCCTCTGCGAGCTGCACTGGCTTCCCATTGGTCTCCGAACACGCTTCAAAGTGCTAGTCGTTACTTTTAAAGCCCTACATGGCATCGAACCTGGCTACCTGAGAGACCGCCTCCTGCCATTTACCTCCCACAGACCGATTAGATCACATAGATTAGGCCTCCTCCGGATTCCATCGGCCGGCCAATGTCGGCTGGTGACCCCCCCGGAGGAGGGCCTTCTCTGTAGCTGCTCTGGCCCTCTGGAATGATCTCCCTATTGAGATCCAGACCCTTACTACCCTCCCGGCCTTCCGTAAAGCGACGAAGACCTGGCTGTTCCGGCAAGCCTGGGGCTGTTGAATTGTCCAGCCCCATTCTAAGTTGTGAATGTTGTTGTATTTTAAACTGTTGTTTTATTTTTTTTATATCCCTCTTCCCTTTTTATTGTAAGCTGCCCTGAGTCTTCCAAGAGTGGGTGGCATACAAAGTGAGAGCAGAGCAACAAAGATGATATGGAGTCCAGAGGATAAATTGCATGATGAATGACTAATGGAACTACTGGATGTATGTTTAGGCTAATGAAGAGAGGACTGATGGGACATTTGTTAACTGTCTATGAGGACTAGAAGGACCATCACGGGGTAGATTTATTCTCTACAGAACCTGAGGGCAGGACAAAGAGAAATGGGCCTGGATAGCTCCTTCTCAGGCATGGAATATTAAGAGAAGCCCCAAGCACATGAGGACTCTCTAGGATAGCATTTCCCAAACTTGACAACTTTAAGACATGTGGACTTCAACTCCTAGAATTCTCCATCCACCATGAACACAACACTGGGATATTGTCTTTGGAAGCTGACAATTGGGACTACATGACACCATTTGTCCATTTATGCATTGCAGCCTACCCAGGCGAGCCTTTTGGGCTACTACCTCATGCAGAACTCCTACTATTGGTCCCTGGTCATTACAGTGTCTTTTGACGTCAAACAGAAGGTGAGTGAGCCCTGGCAGAAGAGATGTGGTCCTGCTGGTTAGGAAACCCCATTCAGATCCCAGAAGGAAATGGGTGTCTTCCCTTTGGTGCATGACCAGCATTTATGCCTTTCAGTCAATTTATGTGGCAGCCCGTCTGGCCAACGCAGCTCAGGTAGTTCATTTGAAAACTCCACAATCCATCAGATAAAGAGAAGTTAAACAAAACAAAGCAAGGGAGCTAGTTTGGTACATCTTAAGATACAAAACTATATGCTAATTGTGGGTATGACCCTTAAGGGATCATAGGGCAGTGTTGGCTAATCTTTTCAGTGGGCCAAAATGGCACCATGCGCAAATGTGTCCATGCATGCGTGCCACAAACAGGGTTAGGAAGTGGGGGAGCCCTTGCAGGGAAGAGCTGAGAAGTTTGTTCAGTTTCTGTCGGATAAAATCACTCAGATTTGGGCAGACCTGGACTCTACTTGGGCAGCACCAGCTGAGATGCCGAGGGAGAGTCTTAGTCAGATTTGCTGGGATGAGTTCAAGTTTGTTACCCCTGAGGAAGTGGACAAGGCCATGGGAGCGATGAGTGCCTCTACCTGTTTACTGGACCCGTGCCCCTCCTGGCTGGTCTCAACCAGCACGGAGGTAACACGAGGCTGGCTCCAGAGGATTACGAATGCATCTTTACAGGAGGGGTCTTTCCTGCAGCCGTTAAAGGAAGTGGTGGTAAGGCCCCTTCTTAAGAAGCCTTCTCTGGACCCAGTTATTCTTAAGAACTCTCATCCTGTCTCCAACCTTCCTTTTTTGGGAAAGGTTGTTGAGAAGGTGTTGGCGCTTCACCTCCGACGGACCTTGAATGAAGCAGATTATCTAGACTCCTTTCAGTCTGGTTTCAGGCCTGGGTACAGCACAGAAACCGCTTTGGTCGCACTGACTGATGATCTCTGGCGGGCCAGGGATAGAGGACATTCCTCTATCCTAGTGGTTCTTGACCTCTCAGCGGCCTTCGATACCATCGACCATGGTATCTTTCTGTGACGGTTGGAGGAGGTGGGAGTGAGAGGCACCATTTTATGGTGGTTCTCCTCTTACCTCTCTGACAGGTTGCAGTCGGTATTGGTCAGGTGACATAGGTCGACCCCTAGGCCCCTTAAATATGGTGTGCCGCAGGGCTCGGTCTTGTCCCCCCTCCTATTTAACATCTACATGAAGCCGCTGGGCGAGATCATTCAACAGCACGGGGTTAAGTATCATCAGTATGCTGATGATACACAATTGTACCTCTCTGCACCGTGCCAGCTCAGTGTAGCGGCGGATGTGATGTGCCGATGCCTGGAAGCTGTCAGGATCTGGATGGGGGTAAACAAACTCGTACTCAATCCCGACAAGACTGAGGCTGTGGATGTTGCCCCCGAAGGACAGTCCAGACAGTCCATCCTTGATCCTGGGGGGTGAAAACTTACACCCCTCAGAGAGGGCCCGCAATTTGGGAGTCTTCCTGGATTTACAGCTGACACTGGAACACCATCTGTCGGCTGTGACCAGAGGGGCCTTTGCCCAGGTTCGCCTGGTGCACCAATTGCGGCCCTACTTGGATCGGGAGGCACTCCAAACGGTCACTCACGCCCTAGTCACCTCAAGGCTGGATTACTGCAACGTGCTCTACATGGGGCTACCCTTGAAAAGTGTTCGGAGACTGCAACTAGACCAGAATACAGCCGCACGAGTGATATTGGGTGTACCTAGGTACACCCACGTCACACCGATCCTCCGCGAGCTGCACTGGCTACCTATTGGTCTCCAGACACAATTCAAGGTGTTGGTAATTGCCTTTAAAGCCCTACATGGCTTAGGGCCAGCATACCTCTGAGACCGCCTACTGCTACATTCCTCCCAACGGCCAGTGAGATCCCACGGGGTGGGCCTCCTTCAGATGCCGTCAGCCAGACAATGCCGGCTGGTGGCTCCCCGGAGGAGCACCTTCTCTGTGGCTGCTCCGACCCTTTGGAACGAGCTACCCCCAGAAATCCGGACCTTGCCCACTCTCATGGCCTTCAGAAAAGCTGTGAAAACCTGGCTATTCCGGCTGGCCTAGGGCTGTTGACCTCATTGTTGAGGTCCAGCCCCGATCGTAATGAATATGTGTGTTGCTTTTAACATGTTTTTATTGTCATTTTTTATTCTTCTTCTTTCTTTGATGTAAGCCGCCCGGAGTCCTCCAGGATTGGGCAGCCTATAAATCGATTTAATAAATAAATAAATAAATAATTCCACTCAAAACCCCTTCCTCATAATAGGATGTATGGGTCCCATGGAGGAGCTACAAAATCAATAGCTCAGTTGTCTACTTTTCCTGCAGGACATTATTATGATAATTATCCACCATGTGGTTTCCATCCTCCTCACTAGCTTCTCCTATGGCGTCAATTTCATCCGTATCGGTACATTTGTCATGTTCCTACACGATGCTCCCGATGTTCTGCTGTATGTAAGTTAACGCTCAAGAACACTCTTCCTCTACCCTAAGATTTAAAAAAAAAGAATATTCTTCTCCTTCCTCTCTTTTTGAAAAAAAAAAACAACACCCTAAAACAAAACCGTCATCCATGTTTTTGGAAAGAGGAGCTCAATCTAGAAAAGAATTTATACCAGCCTTCTCTTGCCTGCAGTCTGCCAGACGTGCTGGGATCATAAAAATAATTGATGCTGTAAGTCCCAATCTGGAAGGCTTCTTTGAAGGTCGAGAAAATACAAAAAGAAAATAGTAATTCAGAGAAAGGAAATGTGACCAGAGAAATGCGCGCACGACAAAAGCACGCCGACAAAACAGTGGCGAGAAAACCGTGACATCATAAAAGCGCCCACAACAACGCGCTGACAAAACCGCGCCCACAAAAGCGCGATTTAAGTTAAGGGTTAGGTTTAGGGTTAGGGTTATTAGTTTGTTATTACTTGTTTGTTGAAGGCGCGCTTTTGTCGGCGCGCTGTTGTCGGTGCGCTGTTGTCGGCGCGCTGTTGTCGGTGCGCTGTTGTCGGTGCGCTGTTGTCGGCATGCTTCTGCGCTCATTCATTGGCGCGATTTCGACCTCGTGGTTTTCTTGCTGCGGTTTCGTCGGCTCGCTTTTGTCAAGTGTGCATTTGTCGGTGAACCAAAGAAACAGCATGGGAAAAATGGGAAATTGTTTCAAATTTTAGATATCCAGTTTGGAGTTTGAAAGCATGATTGTTCTGTATTCAACACAGAATGTTTGGAAATGAGCTAACCCTCACTTGCAGAAGACTAAGATCTTCCCAGACTTGCAAGCTGCTCTGCATCCAGATTTCTCTTCAGCATTTTCATATTCTGCAAACTACAATTCCCAGGATCTCACTGGGAGACAGAATACAGGAGCTGCAGCAGCTTAAACCCACAGAAATTTGCCATCATACTATGGAAATCGAGCATTCTCACAACAGGAGCCTCAGCCACTCAACAATTTCTGCCCCAAAGATGCTTTTTCAAGAAGCAACTGGACTTTCTGGTTTTTCTTTGAAGATGTTTCGCCTCTCATCCAAGAAGCTTCTTCAGCTCTGACTGGATGGAGGGGAATGGAAGGATTTACACTGCTTGCTGGCAGCTGATCATTTCCATCCTTTTAGTGAATCATTAAGCCCACCTTAAGATTTATCTCTGCCTTCAGTGTCACCTGAATGATGTGAATGAGTATGGAGCAGTGGTGGGATTCAAATAATTTAACAATGGCTGGGTGGGCGTGGCCATGGTGGGCATGGCCAGGGGGTGTGACAGGTAGCACTCGGCCTCCTGCACCACCACCCCCCGGGAGCAAAAACAGGCTGTATGGGGAAGTGCTGTCACCCCCACATGCCATTTTGGGCCTAATATGCCTCTCTGCAGCCTCCTGGGAGCCAAAACAGGGTGCATGGAGACCTCTGGAAGGGGCAGGAAAGGAAGGGGAAGGGCTAGTCAGCATATTAACAACCAGTTCGCCTGAACTGGCCCAAACTGGCTGTATCCCACTCACCACTGGTGTGGAGCCTCCTTGCCTGCAGCCAAATGGCACAACCTCCAAGTGGCCTCAACAACTCACTAAAAGGATGCAAATGACCAGCTGTCTGCAAGGAGTATAAATCTTTCCATTCCCCACCGTCCAGTCAGAGATAAAGAAGCTCCTTGGATGAGAAGCGAAACATCCTCATAGAAAACCTAGGAAGTCCAGTTGCCTCTTGAAAAAGCACCTTTGAGACAACCGGGACCTGAATGACTGAGAATCTCCATAGACAACAATAACAATTTCTGCTTCTTTTTCTCTTTTTCCTCAGACTGCAAAGACGTTTAACTACCTGAAATGGCAGAAAACCTGCGACACACTCTTTGTCCTTTTCGCCCTGGTGTTCCTCTTTGCTCGTGGCATCTTTTTCCCTTACAAGTACGTTTTGGGAATGCATGGAGAAAGGGCAGGAATTTGACAGCACAATTGCAGTGGCATCTCTTTTTTTTTTGACATTTCCCCTCACATCTTGAGGCGTCTTTTTTATATTGTGATGACCAGAACTGGATGGAAAATACGGAGGAGATAACCATTTTCCTCTTTCTTTTTCCATCCCCTCTCCCAAGGATTCTCTACAACACGTATTACTATTTGGCGGAGCTCCACCAGCCTTATTTTGGCTACTACTTCTTCAACGCCTTCCTGATGCTCCTGTATCTTCTCGATGTTTTCTGGTCCTGCCTGATCCTCCTCATGATTTATAGGTTCCTGACCCATGGCAAAGTAAGGGCAGAAACTGGGCACTCAGTACTCATGAAGGTGGGAACCATAGGCACATATTTGGGAGACAAGGAGAAGGTGCCAATTACTCTAGTTGAACCCTGCTCCAATTTCATTTTCATTCCGTGTTGAGTCTGATGCAAGATTCCTTGGTCCTGCTGATACTCACTCTTGTCTCTCATTTCCCCCAGTTTGAATTGCAGATTACAAGCTCTGCAGGGCGCTTGAACATCGGCCCCATCTAACAAAATGTCATTCAATGTAGAGAAAAGTAAAGTATTACACGTAGGCAAGAAAAATCAAGAGGACACATACAGACTGGGTGAAATCAGGCTTAATAGCAGTAGTAACCATGGGAGGGATCTTGGAGTCTTGGTGAACAACCAGTTAAATATCAGTGTGCAGCAGCAGCAGCCAAAAAAGCCAGTTCTCTATTTCTCTGTTGTAGTTGGGAAACGATGTGCGGAGCGATTCGGAGAGCAGCGAGGAGGAAGGCGTGGATGAAGCGGACCAGAAGGCAGAACAAAAGCAAAAACAAAACAGCACCATTGTCAAGGAATTGCGCAGCAGGTGTCCAAATGAAGCCATAGACACGAATACGAACTTGTAGTTTTGCATAAATAAATATGTTTGGGATTAGTATCTACAGCAGATGGGACTGAAACAGAGAGGAGGGGGCTATTTTCCAAGTTCACCTGAAGGCCAGACAAGGAAGGATGGATGGAAACTGACCAAGGAGAGAGATTCAACCTAGAAATAAGGAGAAATTTCCTGACAGTGAGATCAATCAACCCATGGAACGGAAGTTTGTTTTTGGAAGTTTCATCACTGGAGGCTTTCGAGAAGAGATTGGACTGCCATCTGTCAGAAATGGTATAGGGTCTGGACCAGATGACCTATGACCTATGAAGTCCCTTTTGACTGTTATTCTAATTCTATTCTATTTTCCATTTCTATTTCTTATTCCTATTTATTATTCCTATTTCTATTCTGTTGTCAGGCAACATCGTGAGGTAAACCAAGCAACCCACAGCCCTCACAGAAGATAAAGGCGGGAAAAAGGGGAAACTCCCCCTTTACACCCACAGCAACCAATCATAGCACTGATTGCCTCATGCAGGAGCCAGCGCTCTCTGCAATGGAGCCGCGTGCATGTGGGTGCTTGCCAGTCACTTGCACGAACCACCCCCTCCCCCCCCCATCTGCAAAGCTGAAATGTTGGGGAACTCTGCCCTAGAATATAAAATGAGAACGAACCTCCTCCTCCTAGCACTGATGAGGTCACCTAGTTTGGTCATGAAATGTCTGCCAGAGAACAAGCAAATTGTTTGGGTCCCACAGGTCTCTCTTGGGAGGCTGCCATTCTGGTGGGAGGGGGAGGCTTGGGGAAATTCTTTTGCTTGGGGTTTTCCTTTGTTCCTTTCCTGGCTTCAGTGTAGTTTTGGGGAATTGGGAGGTGGGGTGGGGGGAGAATGGGCCTCTGGAGAAATGAGATCATGGCACCCGGGAACTGCCTTTTATCACCTTCTCCGCCTGAAGTTCTCACCACATCTTCGCCCCTTGGGATTGGCTGGAAGTTGAACTGGACATTGGGAGGGGCCTCGGGGAAAGCGGCTTAACCTAATGCTTTGGCGTGGGAAATTCAGATCCTGCCTACACTCTCTGCTATCACTGTCCTCCAATAAAAGTTCCTTTTGAAATGCTTTTCATTTCAAGAGTTCTGCTTTTCTGAGAAAGACGGTGAGGCAGGACCTTACACAATGTCAGAGAGCACCAAGAACCTCTCACTTCAACCCTGAGCCAACATAACATACAGTTTGGCTAGTCTAGAGGAAAGAAGGATTAGGGGAGACTTGATAGAAATATTCCTATATTTGAGGGGCTTCTACAAAGTAGAGGGGGAGAACTTATTCACCTTTTTATCATATGTGGTGATTATATACAAAAGCCAAGGATTTCTGGCATCAGATAAAGACATGGTTGGAAGAGATGTTAGATCAAAAGATAGATTTAAAACCAGAACTACTCCTATTAGGAATAATAAAAGAAAAATATAGTAAAGAAGCGAACATATTTAATGCTGCATATGATAACCGCAGCAAGATTAGTATATGTGCAAAATTGGAAAAACAGAGATGTCCCCACCGAAGAAGAGATAATAAAGAAAATTTTAGATTTGTGCAGAAATGGACAGACTGACACTAGAAATCAAAAATAGAGACAAGACAGAATATTATGAAATCTGGAACAAAATGGATCAATGGTTGGAAATGAGGAAGAGGAGTCAGAACAGAACATTTGGGAGGATTGTAATATTGGAGCTGGATCATCCATAGATACCTATATAAAGGAGGATAAGGGATGTGTTAATAAGATTAACGTAGCTATAGGAGACCGGGGGGAGGAGCCTGTCGCCGAGGAGGGCTCAACCGAGCTCCTCTCAGAGATCTGGTCTGTATATCTAAATAAGATCATAGATATCACCCCTTTTTGGCTATAAAGGGGCAGGGAGTAGCTCTGTGTGCTAGGGTTTATTCGTAATTCACAGCCTTTCTCTTTTTTTTTGGCTGTGGACAGAGATTAGATCCAGCGTGAGCGGAGCCTTTATCTCCAGCCAGTTCTTCTCAGCTGCTTTTTTTTTGCAGCCCTAGACAGGCGACTCCCCCCCCCCAGGACAAAGCAAAGTTGTTTGAAGCTAAGATTAATACGGGCGGGTCCCACCCCTGTGAGATTTATGCTTTTATTACTATCGTAAATACCAGCACCATTTGTCTTAGAGGCTTCTTTGTTTAAACAGACTTCAAAATGGCGATTTCTCTCCGTTGGTGACTGATAGGGGATGTACGTAGCCGGTTTTACCTTCCTGCAGACGGCTCCTTAACAAAATAATTTTTTTTGGTTTTTTTTGGAAACAGAGGGGAGCGAAAGCGCTGTTTATTTGTTTATTTATAATGGCACCCAGGTCAAAATCGAAGCGTCTCTCTACAAATGTTCCTAAAGAATCTGTGAATGAACTTAAAGAATTTACACTGGCATCGCAGCCCTTGTCTCCTACGCCCTCTACTGGAGAATTCTTAACACAGGATTTTTTTTTTCAAATGTTTAATGATTTTAAACAAGAAATTAAGGAATTTGTATTGGAGCTATATGGTGATTTAAAGTCTAAAATTGACCAAATGAAGGCGAATACGTTTGCAGCCGTGTCTGCCCTGTCAGATTATACCGCTGAAATAGAGAATAAATTGGAAAGTTTGGAGGAGGCTAATTCTAATTTGACTACTAATATTCAAATATTACAACAAAAAATTAGAGACACTCAAGAACAGCTTGTTATGATAAACTTTAATAAGAAGGCATTCGCAATAAGAGTCAGAGGATTCCGCGAAAAGGAGCGAGAGAATCTGAAACAGACCTTTGTTGAAGCCCTCAGCCATACGGTGGGAAGCCCGGGACTTAACTTTGATTGGCAGATTCGGAAAATCTATCGCCAGAATTCGTTGGTAGCGGAACAGCGACAGCTCCCGAGGGACATAATCATATATTTCTCCACAAAAGAATCCAGAAACGCGATCATGCAAAAATTTTACAATAATAGTTTGAGAGTTGATGGCCAGGACTTGATTGTCTTCAAAGAAATACCTTTCCAGATGTTAAAGGCAAGAAGGGACTATACCTTTTTAACTAAAGAGCTTAGAAATCATCAGATTCAATATAAATGGGAGGCCCCAGCCGGCATTACGGTCACATTTGAGAATCAAAGACTTAGTCTCAATTCTGTTTCGGATGCTCGAGATTTCTATTACAAGACTTTGAAGGCGGGACTTCCTGATTCACTTGGAAAAGAGGAGAGACAAGCCGAAGGAGAAGGCAAGCAACAGACCACATGGCTGCAAGATGGAGGGGGTAGCTCCCCCTCCCTCGGAGAAGCAGAAAAGCGGAGTTTGAGGATTTAGACATTCTAAAATATTCACCAAAGTTGTGGATTGAATGGGGGGTTGCGACCTCTCTCCGGCAGAAAAAGCGGAATTTATTGGTGGGGTGATATTGAATGTATATATGTAAAATGCATGCAGAATGATTTACGCTGTTTAAATCTTGTTAGAAGGGAAAGTTTGAAGAGATTATTTTAAAATAGAAGGTAAACTGATTCTTGCTGAAACTATTATTTGAATATGTGGAATGATCTATGCTATTTAATTTTTATTAGAAGGGAAAGCTTGGTGAAATTATTTTGAGCTAGATTTTAAACTAATGTTTGCATAAATTTGATAGTGGCAAATATTAGAGAAGCAAGGGATGAGGGTAAAATGCATGCGGAATGATTTACGTATATTGGTGGGGTGATACTGAATGTATATACTGAATGATTTACATTGTTTAAATCCTATTAGAAGGGAAAGCTGGTCGGGATCATTCCAAGATAGAATGCAAACTGATTTTTGTGTAAAGTAATACTTGATCCATGCTGCTTAAATTTTACTAAGAAGGGAAAGTTTGGTCAGATTATTTTGAATTATTGTTTGAAATTAAGGTTAAGAAAGGGAAAGTTTGATTATTCTTCTGTAAAGTAATATTTGAATATGTGGAATGATCCACGCTGCTTAAATTTTACTAGAAGGGATTATTTTTGAGTTAGATTGTATATTGATGTCTATACAAATTTGGATAAATGTTTATCTGAATACAGGGTTAAGGAAGAGGAATGGGAGAGTCTACAGGAGGTCGGGGTAAATAACAAAGAAGCAAGAGACGAGAATAAAATATAGATAGAATGACTTATACTATTTAAGCATATATAAAGATGGGGGGCTGAGCTTAACACAAAGAGTTTCTTTTTTTTCTTTTTCTTTTTTTCTTTGTTCTTTTCTTTTTTTTTGGTTTTTTTTCCCTTTAATATATTACTTTTATTTTTAATCCATATGAATATAAGATACTTTAGATAGAAGGCAGTGCCAGGTGTGGGCCCTGGGAAGTCGGGAGGAGTAGGGATGGGGATTTATGGGGGGTGGGTGGGTGGGTGTTAACATAGTCTCAATAAGAACAAGAATGCACTTATATACGGTTGTTCTTTTTTTCCCTTTTTTTCTCTTTTCTTTCTTTATATTTTTTTTCCTTGGTTTATTTTACTTTTTATCAGATTATAATAAACAACACTTGAATAAAGGAATACACCAAGGAGGGAGGTAGAGGGAAAGAGGAGGGAGGAGTAAGGAAGGAGTAAGGGGAATGCAAGGAGGGCGTGTTGGGAGTAAGGGGAGAAGGAAGGTTTGAGGGAAAAGGGAAGTAGGAGGGGAGCGTTAGAGGGAGGAAAGGAAAGTTGGAGGGGGTAGATGGGGTGTATGGAGGATGGAAGTGTCAGGTGGGGTTGTGAATGATGAGTTGTGTTTTCTTTTTTCTTTTTCTTTTTTTATATATATATTTTTTTCTCTTATAGCAAATACCCTGTATATAAGTGATTGTAAAATGGAATGTGAAAATGAATAAAATATATTTTTTTTAAAAAAAAGATTAACGTAGCTATATACGATAAGTAGAAACTATACTTGTTGTTATGTTAAAATATGCATGGAAATGACAAAGCCCGAAAGATCGGTCTATGTCCAATGCTTGTAATGTTTATTCAATATTTTTTTTTAAAAAAAAGTGTTAGGAGGGAGTGGGGTTTGCAGTGGAGGAGGAGGAGAAGGGAATGGTGGGGAGAAGGAGGAGAAAGAGGAAGAGGAGGAGAATTGGGGGTCCTTGGTGATCTCTGAGCTTGCTTGTTGTCTTGTAGAACCTTCATTACCCATACTAGGTAACATCATCAGTGCTAGTAAGAAACAAGCAAACTCAGAGAGCACCAAGGACCCCTCCTGTCAACCCTGAGCTAGAAATATTCTTCTTTATTAGGATTTACGTGTATCTGGTCATTAGCACTTTTTCTGAGAGTCATTGAGGCCACTTTTTTGGGTGGGGGGGCGTTATCTGTTCCTTCAGGGTCACCTGAACCAGAGTGCAAATGTGTGTGAAATAGTTCTGGACAGAGAGGACCATTGGATAGAAAGAGGGGTAAAACATGGCCATCTGTATTAAAATTGACCAGCCCTCTGTCAACAGCCGGGAAGGGATTCAACCCTTCCTGTCTACCAGACAGTCCTTTCAGCAATCTTCAAGAAGGTTCCGCACCCATTTGTTCTCTGACTTAGGCGACCCTCAGGGCACAGATAATAACTCTAATTAGGTTAAGGAATTAAGTAGGTTCTGTAAACAGGGAACACTCTGTCCTTTCTATCTCTATTAAGAGCTTGTTTGGCAGAGGTTCAAAAAAGAAACTTGGGTGTGAAAGTTGTTTAAAGGAGAAGAAGGTGCTGGGTGTGGAATATTTCTCACTGGCTCAAGGTAGACTCAGCCTTCCAAGGTAGGTAAAAGGTGTACTGTGATTGTTGGGGATAAGATGCGGACTTTGTAAACCACTTAGAGATGGCTGCCTGAAATGTTCTCTCTAGCACTGATGACCTCGGAAGAGCCGAGGTGGCGCAGTGGTTAAATGCAGCACTGCAGGCTCCTTCAGCTGACTGCAGTTCGGCTGTTCAAATCTCACCGGCTCAGGGTTGACTCAGCCTTCCATCCTTCCGAGGTGGGTAAAATGAGGACCCGGATTGTTGTTGGGGGCAATATGCTGACTCTGTAAACCGCTTAGAGAGGGCTGAAAGCCCCATGAAGTGGTATATAAGTCTAACTGCTATTGCTATTGCTATGTTACCTAGCTGGGTAATGAAACGTCTGCAAGCTCAGAGAGCACCAAGGACCCCCACACTCCTCCTCTTCCTACTCCTTCCCCTCCACTCTGCAAATCTTACTCCCTTCTGGCACTGATGATCTTATCTAGTTGGGTAATGAAACGTCTGCAAGGAAACAAGTTCAGAGAGCACCACGTACTTCTCCTTTCAACCCTGATCTACAAATATTCTCTTTTATTAGTACAGTTCTCAGACCTCGGAAGGATGAAAGGCTGAGTCAATCTTCAGTCGGTCAGGATCGAACTCCTGGCAGTGAGCAGTGAGTTAGCCCTGCAGTACTGCCTTCTAAGCACTGCCCCACCACGGCAGTGGAGGTGTAGAGAATGCAGCAAGCAAAAACGGCACCTCTCGAGCCCCCAGTGAGGCTCTCAGCTACCTTGCATATTTTTTCTTTGGGGTGCCACGTCCACAACTTCAATCAGAATAGAGTTGGAAGGGACCTTGGAGGTCCTCTAGTCCAACCCCCTGCTCAGGCAGGAAACCCTACACCTTTCCAGACAAATGACTGTCTAGCAGTCTCTTCTTAAAAGCCTCCACAACTTCTGGTGGCAAGCTGTTCCGATGGTTAATTGTCCTCAATGTTAGGAAGTTTCTCCTTAATTCCAGTTTGCTCCTTTCCTTGATTAGTTTCCATCCATTGTTTCTTTTTTTAAAAAAATATTTTTATTTTCAAAACAAACATACAAATCCTCCTTCTTTACATACTGTAGAAAGTGTATCAGTTGGTTACAAAAAGCTTTTGTGCATCCCTTCCACCGTCATCAAATATAGTTCATATTAACTCTAATATCTTAACTCGTATATTTATTATATTACCATCATCATACCTCCACTTTTATTTGACTATGATTATTTAAACGTCCTTCATCATAAAATATACCAAGATTTAATACATAACCACATACTGGCATTTCATTTACTTATTTATAAAATCCTCCATTAACATTAAATCCTCCTATCCTATTCTAGCTAAACATCCATAATATTTAATACCAAAATTTTCTAATCCTCCTTTCCAAATCCCTGTTTACCATTTACATCCAATTCCCTTACATTATACCCATACATGTATATAATTTATTATCATTATCCTTTCTTTATTTAACTATATCCTATATCATAACATTTTCCCCCTAATAATTAAAACTTAGCTGTGTCTAATTTTGTTCCTTTTTTATTGTTAGTATTATTAATAACCTTTATATATAGTCCAAAAGGATTTCTAGCCTTCCCTTCACGGGTAACATTCAATATTCATATCCAATTATTACTTATCATAACACTACACATTGTATACATTACATCCATCCATTGTTTCTTGTCCTGCCTTCTGGAGCTGGGAAAATAAGTTGTCCCCCTCTACTCTGTGGCAACCCCTCAAATATTAAAATATTGCTATCATACCCCCCACCTTAATCCTTCCTTTCTCTACACTCCCCAAACCTAAATCCTGCAACCGTTTTTCTATGTTTTAGTCTCCAGGCCTTTGATCATCTTAGTTGCTCTTCTGTGCACTGTTTCCAAAGTCTCAACATCTTCTTGGTGATGTGATGCCCAAAACTGGGTGCAGGATTCCAGGTGCGGCCTTACTAAGGTTCAGGGTGGATTTGATTTAAATCAAGTCAATTTACATCATTTACAATCACTAGCATAATTCCAATCACTAGTAAGGAGGCTTTATTTAAAACAACTCAATTTAAATCCTAATTTTTAAAGAACAACTGTTATCTCTTTCCTCCTCTGATCCGCTGTTGACTCACTGATAGTCCCAATATTGCAGAATATACAGCCTCACGTTACATAACTAAGCTCCACTCCATGCTGAATAAATTAAAGTATTAATGTATTTTCAATGAAAAATTATTCTTAGATATATTTTTACTCCAAAAGCATTTCATTGAAATAAATTTGAAAACTATTTTTTTTAAAAAATCCAATTTAAATTTTTAAAAAATCCATTTTTAAAAAATCATCAATTTCTATCCGGGCTGCTAAAGCTTATAAAGAGGTACTAAGACTTCATGTGATTTTGATTCTATGCCTCTGTTTATACAACCCAGGATTGTGTTAGCTTTGTCGGCTGCTGCTGCTCAGGGCTGGCTCATATTTAACCTATCGTCCACTAGGCCTCCATCATACTCCCAAGTTGAGGCTGGGCTGACCTTGGGTGTTGATGGTGGATCTTAAAAAGCTTTGCGACTTTTCTCACCTCATTTGTTAATCCCAGTCTTTCTCGGTGTGGTGTGACTTTTCGTTTTACTACAGCCTGCAGATCCTGTGCATATTCGGCTGTGGGCATGATGACATCAGCGTAATACAGGTGGTTGATGCTTGATCCTAAATCCAGGCTCACCTTCTTACAGTATATATTAATTGCCTCAAGATATACGCGGCATAGAAGTTGAATAAATACAGGGAGGAGATGTACTCTTGTGTTTTCCTTTGCTAGCCCTGGGGCCAGCCTGTTCTGTACATTGTGTACTTCGCAATGTGTTAAAGAGGATTTTTGCATGCAGAAAATGAGGTCTTCTGAGATCTTACCTGTCTCAGCGCATTCCAAAATTGGATGCCATTCAAAATCAACAACAAAGGTCTGTGTTGGTGGTTGGTGACTCACTACTCAAAGGACCAGAGTCAACAATTTGCAGACCAGGCAGCTGCTTAAGAGAAGTTTATTGTCTCCTGGGTGTGAAGGTAAAGATGTGACAGAAAGACTCACTAAAACAGTCAAGCCGACCTATGGTTATCCTTTTCTCTTCTTCCATGCAAGGAACCTGTCAGAGCTCTCTGCTACGACCTGTCCGTCTTGGGTGGCCCAGCATGGCACAGCTCGTAGCTTCATTGAGCTACACAAGCCCCATTGCCATGACAAGGCAGTAATCCATGAAGGGGAACGGCCGTATATATAAAAAGTTATATGCTGGAGCACGACACTCCCTGCCTGTTAGCAACCGATTCCACTCTTGAGTTCTGAGATGGTAGCATTGGATGAGCTGCCACTGCTTTTTTGCTGATATGGTTGTCAGTGAAGTGGTGAATTACTGCTGTTGGTCTGCGGGGGCCTCTCTTAGTGACGCAGGATAAGTGGCAGTCGGGCTGGGCGTTGATGGTGCCATTCTTCTATTCTGACTTCTGGCCCAACTCATCCCCATCCTTGTCCTCCCTGCCTTAACCACCTGTAGGAGAGAAACAGAGACCTCCCCTCCCTTCAATAGCTATAGCACTTAGACTTATATACCACTTCACAGTGCTTTACAGCCCTCTCTAAGTGGTTTACAGAGTCAGCCTGTCGCCCCAACAATCTGAGTCCTCATTTTACCCAGCTCGGAAGGATGCAAGGCTGAGTCCACAACAGCGAGGATGAAGAGAGACCCCGAATCGGGAAGAGAAAGGAAGCTCAGCCAGGGACAGTGAAGCCCCCTCCAGCTTGTGGTCGCTTCTGCTCGGGCTGGTTGGGCGAACACAGGGCGGGGATCTCCCCCCCCCCCATCAATGCCTCCGAGGAAGGACGCAGAGCGCTTACTCCCACCCCTCCTTCCGGCGCCCGGACTGATGCTCTCCAGGGTCCCCAAATACCGCCCGCCCGCCTCCTCAGTCCCGACGCCCGCCTTGCTGCCGTGGCTGTCTCGGGTTGCCTTTTGACCGTTTCTGGCCCGGGTGAGAGTCGGGTGGGTTGGGCGAAGGCAGGACGGGGAGTCTCTTCCCTCCAATAAGAAACAGCGTTGATGCCCCTTCACTCCAGGAAAAACTCCGAGGCTCGCTCCAGTCCCCTTCCCCATCACTCCCAGCTGTTTCTCTTGGAAAGGGGGCGATGGGAGTTGGAGACGGGAGGAGGAGACCCACCTCTGCCCCCTAATCTCATTTCCCCGGTTGGCATCGCCGCCGCGGCCGAGCAAGTTAAGGATACGCGAGGGGTGGGGGGAGGTCTCCTATCTAACCCCCGAAGTGAGAACGCTCAGGGGCTTTTGTTTCTTTCTCTCCCCCTTGAACCCCGCTGACCTCTTGTCCCAAGTGGGACCCCCCAACTTCCCCAACAGGAAAAAGGGGGCGGCAGAATTCGGCGCCCGAACCGATGCTCTCTGGCCTCCCCCAGCTGCAGCCCGCCCGCCTGCCTTCTCCGTCCCCGACGCCAGACTTTCTCCACCCTTCGCACTGCTCCTGGAGCGGCTCTTCCGCCGCATCCGATCCTGCGGAGCGGAGGAAAATGGGAGACAGCGGACGGGGGAAGCTCAGCGGGGGCGAGACCACCCAGACAAGCTAGCCTCTGAGCGTAGGCAAAGTGCCCAGGGGCCTCGAAGGGCAGGAGCGCCTATTGCAATTTAAGGAATCTATAAATGGGACTTAGAAAGCGCCGCCTCTGAGAGCGTGCAGAGGGCGAAACGGGAAAGAGAAGGTTTATGATTTTTCGGTTCCTGCCCTTACCCTTGGCCGACCGGGACCCTTAGCGGCCCCCAAATCGGCTCGCTGCCAATGCTGACATCCAGAAGCCAGGGTGCGATCATCACAGGGGGCTGGGGGGGGGGGGGGGGCTTCTGGCTGAACTGTTTTTTTAGCTATAACATCAGAAAAACCCCATAAGCAAAGTATAGATATAATATTGCACATCTTAACAGCAACGAGGATTATATTTTCACATTACTGGAAAATGTAGAAACACCTGGAGACAAAGAGATACTTAGGAAGATATTAGATTGTGCAAAAATGGACGGATTTAGGTTGAAGATTAAACAGAAAGAAGACACCGAACATTATCAAACATGGACTTTATTCCACCAGTGGTTGGAAAAAAGAGGTGGAGGTTAAGAACATCAGCTGTACTGTTAAGCAAATTAAATAACCCAGAATACATGCTGTCTTTAAACACTAACAAAATGTAAACAATAGAAAATCAATAAAATCTTTTTAAAAAAAAGAAAGAGAAAATTGCATTCACCCGTTTAGAAGGTAAAAGGCAGTAACCCAGTTCACCTCCATGTTTAAATTGTCTGCAATTTTAAATTTCTCCTTCCTCCCCTCCCCCTCCCCCCTCCCTCACTAACTCCTACAAAAGCCTTTTCTTAGTTAGAAGGGGAATTATCTACTTCCCAATCAAACAGGGCAGCATTCCCCAACATTTCTGGGTTGGCAGCCCAGTGTGTGGGGGGACAGGGACGGTGGGAAGAGGCGGAATGATTTTGTGCAAGGGACAGGGCACAACACGCACACGTGCATGCTTAGTTTCACAGATTAGGCCTCCTCCGAGTTCCATCCGCCAGTCAGTGTCGACTGGCAACTACGCGGAGGAGAGCCTTTTCAGTAGTAGCTCCGACCCTTTGGAACGATCTCCCCATGGAGATTCGTACCCTCACCACCGTCCAGACCTTCCGCACAGCCCTCAAGACCTGGCTTTCCCGTCAGGCCTGGGGATAAAGATTCTAATCCGTCCCCACCCGAATGATGAATGAATGTTGTGTTCTATTTTTACTTATGTACTGTCTCATGTCTTGTCTTGTATTCCCCTCCCCATAAATTGTAAGCCGCCCTGAGTCCCCTCAGGGAAAAGGGCGGCCTATAAATAATAAACAAAATACAAATACAAAAAAATACTTGTGTGAACTGTGCACGCCAGCACCTGCCACTCGCACAAGTGGGGTTGTAAGCACCGGTGGCCGCTACTCACATGACTGGGGCTGCAAGTGACAGTGAGCCGGTTGCAAATAACCCATGGCCTGCCCCAGTAGTGGGCCACAGGGCCACAGGTTGGGGACCCTGAATATAGGATATAAGATATATTGGGGGAGATTGCAAGGGACAAAGAGGAAGGAAAAGACGACTTTAATGCACAGGTATACATGGTGCCTTGCTGAATAGTGGGACTATGAGAGGGATCTTGTAGTCCTAGTGGACAACCATTTACTGTATTTTTCAGAGTATAAGACGCACCCAGGTTTTGATGAGGCAATTTTTTTTTTAAAAGTAGGTAGATAGATAGAGGGAGAGAGAGGGAGAGAAAGAGAGAGAATCCAGTAGGTAGGTAGGGGGAGAGAGAGAGTAGTTAGGTAGGTAGGTAGCAGGGGTGGGTTCCTGCCAGTTCTAACCTCTTCTATAGAAGAGGTTCCACAAATCTACCATGCCATTTAGAACCTGTTCCAGCTCCCTCCCTCCCCGCCCATCCGCACATCATCAAGATGAAGAGCGAGAGGAGGAATTCTGGGAGCTGAAGTCCACAAGTCTTAAAGCTGTCAAGTTTGAACACCCCTGGGTTTTTTTTCCTAAAGGGTAGGGGTGCAAGGGTCTTGTAACTTGACAGCTTTAAGACTTGCATGCTTCAAATGCCAGAGTTTCTAAGCTAAGCAAGAGCGTTGTTAAGTGAGTTTCACCACATTTTACAAGTTGGCCATGCCCACCCAGTCACATGGCTGGCTAGCCACTCCCACCCGGTCACATGGCTGGTAAGCCATTCCCACAAAGCAGGCCACACCTACAGAAGAGGTTCTAAAAAATTTTGAAACCCACCACTGGTAGGTAGGTAGGTAAAGGGATAAAGAGAGAGAGAGAAATAGAGAGAGAGGGAGAAATACAGTAGGTAGGTAGGTAGGGAGACAGAGTGTATAGATAGGTAAGTAAGTAGAGGGATAGAGAGAGAAAGAGAGAGAGAGAAATACATTAGGAAGAGAGAGAGAGAGAAGGTAGGTAGGTATATAGGTAGATAGAGGGGAGAGAGAGAAATACAATAGATAGGTAGGGAGAGAGAGAGAGAGTAGGTAAGTAGGTAGGTAGGTAGGTAGATGTTTCTAGGTGTATTTATCCATGTGCTGGAGAAGGAAATCGCTGACAACCTATAGCACCTAAAACTTTGTTACCACTGGCACAGCACTTGATCAATGTAATTCTCATCAATCACTCTAAACAACTTTCCGAAAAGAAAAAAAAAGTTTTTAAACTCTGCAAACTCCCCAAATTGGCCCATTTTTTGCAAAAACGGGCCTGATTTTTTTCAAATAAAAGGCATGAATAGCCTGGGCGGGGGGGGGGGCTTGCAGAGTGCTCGGAGGGGCAAAAACGAGCAAAAAATGGCCCGTTTTTCACAAAAACAGACCATTTTTTGTCAAAAAAAATTGCATGCATACCCTTATGGAGGCTTATAGATTGCTCCTGGACATTGGGGGTGGGTGGGCAAAAAACAGCCTGTTTTATGCTTATTTCTGCCCTCCCCAGCCCCCAGGAGCTCTCTGAAAGCCTCCATAAGGTTATGCACAGCTATTTTGTTGAAGGGGCGGGGCTTCAGGAGGCAAAAAAATATTGTATTCGGTGTATAAGACGCACCCAGATTTTCAGCCTCCCTTTACACAATCTCTCCTGTAATTAAAACTTCCCTTCCCAAATACCAGGCCTCCTCTCCCTGTTTCAATGGCAGCCGAAAGCAAGTAGCGAAACAGTGGCTGACATAAACCAAGTAATCCTTCCTAGGTGGGTGAACAACCCCACTTCTCAAGGATGAATTCAGGCTGAGTGCATTTGAACTATAGGTTTGTTCCTAATAACTCCTGATTTTCTGCCTCCACTCTTCCCTTGCCTCTATCAGCTCTCTTGCTCTTGTAGACATTCAGAATCACAGCTCAATTTTGTTCTTTTTAAAAACTGAAGCTGTAGGAAGAGTGACCGAAATTGAGCATGGAGTCAATAGAAGAATCAGCCTAAACTCTCTATGTAGCCACAAATTGACTAAGACCTATCCCTCTTGAATTCCGCTGACCCTCATCTAACACCCAAATATATACTAACTATTAGTTTATTAGGTTCCTATGGATAGGCATGTCTAGTAATAAATCAGTCTAATTGGAACTTCACATTAGTCTTAATGAAACTAATAGGTAACAAAACTACCAGATTGCACAAGAGTCTTAAGAAGGACAGTGAACGGTCATGCAGAACCAAAGATGAAAAGTTGCACATCTGGGAGGACCGAGTGTCTACATCTGCCTGGTTTTAACACAATCTTGCACTTCTGAATATGCTTTTCTGTTCTTCATGTTAAAGCAGAATAACAGAGTTGGAAGGGACCTTGGAGGTTTTATAGTCCAACCCGCTGCTCAAGCAGGAGACTCCTGTTCTGACCCAGCCTTAGCAGATTCCTTGTCTCAAAAGCCCCCTGTAGTTATGTAGTTACTTTGAATTCATGGCATTCACACACAGAAAAGTCCAGGCAATAATCATTAACTGAAGTATCGACCTTATCAGTTCCTTGGATAATTGCCAGGCCAGAAGCTTCCAGCCACAAAGCTATACATTAAGCTCTCTCAAACAATCTCTGATACACGAATCATGATGAACAAATATTTCTAAAGAAATCCAAACAGCTGTCTCCTACAACACCACTCTCCTATTGCTTCTATTTATTCCCCAGCCAGAGAGGGGCCGCTCAGCATCCCCTTTCTTCCTGAGTTGGCCCATGGTCCTCATTTGTTCTTCTCTCCAGACAACTCTGCACATATGCGCATCTAGAACACGCCACAGCTGTTCCTCTTCCCCACTTATATTCAATTCTGAAGGTAGCTGGAGAATGTTGGACGGCCCTGGCTCTATCTCTGCTTCCAAAGCAGAGCGTCTATCAGAGCCTTCCCCATATTCCAGGACTGGCCCATGTTCCTCCCCGGCCTCCTCTTCATCTGAGTCTGCCGCCAGTTCTGCTGGCAGCAGGTGGGCTACACAACCGCATACCATTTTAGGTTGTCCAGTCCCTTCTTAAAAGCCTCTGGTGTTGCAGCACCTACAACTTCTGGAGGGCAACCCTTCCCCTGATAAATTGTCCTCGTTGTCAAGAAATGTCTCCTTATTGCAGAAAATGATAGACTTTAGACTTCTCAGGATACAGGAAAAGTTTATTTGGCAGCCAGATTCAGAAAGCCAGCCCATGGCTAGCATTGCAAGTTCTGAACCACCTTCATTATCGAAGCACGCATTCTTATACATTCTCAAAAGCAGCGCAACACGAAAATACTTAACTCATTTCTGATTGATTATTTTGGGGGGAAAGCCTTTTAAGTAGATGGGGATCTTACTTCTCCTTTTGTCTTGGGACACAGGTATGGACTACCTGTCTTTAGGAAACTTTATTTGAACCTTGTGGTTTGGACTTTTGACATAGAGACATGGGTTAGAACATCTTGTGGTTAGAGGCTGATGACATTTCCTTGTCCCTTTAAGCAAGCTTCTAACTGTCCCTTTTGCCATGTCTTCATTCTTATATGTTTAATCCATATTTTATTCTACTTTATCCTTAGTTCTAGTTTGATCACTCCTTGATAAAGTTCCACCTTTGCTTCTTGTCCTGCCTTCAGGTGCTTTGGTGAATAGGTTGACCCCCTTTTCTCTGTGACAGTCCCTCGAATATTGGAAGACTGTTATCATGTCCATCTCTGTTAGACTAGGCATACACAGTTCCTGCAATCTAAATTACATTAAATTAGTCTGAATTAGTAGAACAGCGAAATACTGTCGACATAATATACTTAGACTTCAGCAAGGTATTTGACAAAGTAGACCACAACCTATTTCTTGTTAAGCTAGAAAAAAGTGGGATCGATAGCATCACCATCAGATGGATTTGTAACTGGCTGACAAACTGTACTCAATGAGTAATCCTTAATGGTACTATATCTACATGGAGGGAAATAAGTAGTGGTTCCGTCTTAGGCCTGGTACTGTTCAATATCTTCATAAACGACTTAGATGAGGGAATAGAAGGGGAACTTACCAAATGTGCAGATGCTACTAAGCTGGCAGGAATATCCAACACCCTAGATGATAGGCTCAAGATCCAGGTGCATCTTGGGGAGGAGGAGCCAATGTCGCGACGAGATGGTTGTGTGGTCTCAATGCTCTGAGACCACAGCCAATACTTTTGCCACTGGGTGGCCCCAACGGACCTAAACCGTCCCGAAGAGACGGTGAACAGGAAGATTACGTCTTGCTGATCTCGGGGATATCGCAAAATCCTCGAAAGAAGCAAGAGAAGATCTTCAAGCCGGTGACAAATATTAAGTTTTCTTCGTCTCTCTTTGTGACTCTCTGTAATTCACAGATTAAAGCTTTCCTCTTTATCCCTGTGGCTATATACAAAAAGAAACTCTTTAAGAGTGTTTACGCTCTTAAAAGCAGCAGAATACTCTTTAAATATTCAAAACGGAACGTTTCTTCCTTTCTTTTTTTTCACGGATTGCTAACTTGACACCCCAAGGCCTTGTTTTGGCTACACACTGATAAAAGAATGCACAGATGTCCCTTTGAAATTTGATCAGAGAGGAGAAATCTTTCAAGCTAAGGTTGCTGTGCTTGTCAAGAATGACACAATACCCAGAAAAAATAGAGGTCTTGACTTTGCAAGATATACTTTCAGAATTGCATAAATTATTAAATAAAGAAGAAAAACAATTCAAATACTTAGAACACATAACAAGAAAATAAGATGAAAAAATTGAAAATGTTCATCAAATGCAAAACGGTGTGATTGAAACTCAAAACACCGAAGTGGAAAATGAATATAAAGAGACTAAACCTGCTGATATCTATGGTAATTGGTTTGTTCCTGAAAATGGAAAGAATGGAATACAGAAAGAGGAATTAAACGGAGAGGAAATATACTTCAAGGGCCAACAGATAGAAGAAGATAAAATTATGGACCTAAAGAAAGAAATTCCACTAGCAAAAGTTTTGATAACACTGCTGACAATCAAAGACAAACTGAACAAGGAAACAGAAAGAGGGCATCAAGATTATATGAGAGATCTTACAAGCAAGGAGTTGCTAAGAGAAGTCTATACAAAGCTGATCAAGAAGATGACTAGAGGATTGATACCATAAATGGCAGAAGATATGAGATTGTTTTGTTATTGGAAAGATACAGGTTGATAGATGGAAGAATATAACTTAAAACTAGCTAAATATACTGAAATTTAGTAATAATAGATATAATTAAACAAATAATTGATAATGATAATAATGTATACAATGTGTAGTGTTATGATAAATAATAATTGGATATGAATATTGAATGGTACCCATGAAAGGAAGATTAGAAATCCTTTTGGATTATATGCAAAGGTGAATAAAAAGAACTAAGTTAGATACAGTTAAGTTTTGATTATTAGGGGGAAAATGTTATGATACAGGATATAGTCAAATAAAGGAGGAATAACGATGACAACCTATATACATATATATGAGTATAATATAAGGAAACTAGATGAAAATTGCCAACAGCGATTTGGAAAGGAGGATTAGAAAGTCTGTTATTAAATATTATGGACGTTTAACTAGAACAGGACATAAAGATTCAGTGTTGAGGATTTTAGAAATATTAAATGAAATGCCATTATTTGGTTATGTATTAAATTTTGGTATATTTTATGATGAAGGATGTTTAAATAATTATAGCCAAATATAAATGGAGGTACAAGGGTAACATGTATAAATATATGAGTTAAAATACTTGAGTTAATATGAATTATGCCTGATGACTGTGGAAGAGATGCATGAAAACCTTTTGTAACCAACTGATACACTTTCTACAGTATGTAAGGAAGGAAGATTTTATGTGTTGTGTTTGTTTTGGAAAAAAATAAATATTAAAAAAAATATATCCAGATGCATCTTGAATACCTGAACACTATGTCCCATCTAACAAAATGAAATTCAATGTAGAGAAAAATAAATTCAATTCAATTCAATTCAATTTATTAGATTTATAGGCCGCCCAATCCCGGAGGACTCCGGGCGTAAATGTAAAGTCTTACACTTAGGCAAGACAAACCAAAAATGCACATATAGACTGGGTGAAACCAGGATTAATAGCAGTAATTGTGAGAGGGATCTTGGAGTCTTACTGGACAACCAATTAAATATGAGCCAACGGTGTGTGGCAGCAGCAAAAAAAAAGCCAATGCAATCCTAAATTGCATTAACAGAGGGGTGCAATCCAGATCAAGTGAGATACTAATACCACTCTATAAAGGCTTTCTAAGACCATACCTAGAATACTGCATCCAGTTTTGGTCACTACACTATAAAAAGATGTTGAGATTCTAGAAAGATTGCAGAAAAGAGCAACCAAGATTATTAGGGGACTGGAGGCTAAAACATACATTGAACGATTGCAGGAACTGGACGTGGCTAGTCTAGTGAAGAGAAGGAACAGGGGAGGCATGACAGCAGTCGTCCAATATTTGTGGGGCTGCCACAGAGAGGTCAGGTCAAGTAATTTTTCAAAGCACCTAAAAGCCAGACAAGGAATAATGGATGGAAACTGAACAAGGAGAGATTCAACCTAGAAATAAGGAGGAATTTCCTGACAGTGAGAACAATCAACCCATGGAAGAGAAGTTGCTTTCAGAAGTAGTGGGAGCTTCATCACTAGAGGCTTTCTAGAAGAGACTGAACTGCCAATGGTCAGAAATGGTGTAGGGTCTCCTGCTTCGATGGGGGATTGGACTACATGACCTAAATGGTCTCTTCCAACTTTGTTACTCTGTAATTTGTCTATGGAGATTCTCAGTCATCAAGGTCATGGTTGTACCAAACGTGGTTTTTCAAGAGACAGATGAACTTTCTGGTTTTTTTTCTTTGAAGACATTTCCTTTCTCATCCAATAAGATTCTTCAACTCTGGATGGTGGAGAATGGAAGGATCTATATCCTTGCATTGGATTCATATCTTTCCATTCCCTGCCATCCAGTCAGAGCTGAAGAAGCTTCTCAGATAAGAGAAGCCTCAAATGTCTTCAAAGAAAAACCCAGAAAGTCCAGTTGCCTCTTCAAAAAGCACCTTTAGGGCATGAGTTCCTGCATGTGTTCATCTTAGTTTTCAGCCTCCAGCCATCTAATCTCTGCACTCTTTCTAGAGCTCCAGTATCTCTTTTATGTGATAGCAAAGTTGGATGCAGTATTCCAAGTGTCTTCTTAACATATGGGGTGCCGCAGGGTTCGGTCCTGTCCCCCCTACTTTTCAACATCTACATGAAACCGCTGGGCGAGATCATTCAGCGGCACGGGATAAAATACCACCAGTATGCGGACGATACCCAGCTGTATCTGTCCGCCCCGTGCCAACTCAATGAAGCGGTGGAAGTGATGAACCAGGGACTTGAAGCTGTTAGTGACTGGATGAGGGCTAACAAACTCGTGCTCAACCCAGATAAGACCGAGTGGCTGTTGTGTTTCCCTCCCACCAATTTGGCTAGTATTCCATCTCTCAGGCTGGGGGGTCAAACACTACGCCCCTCAGACAGGGTCCGCAACTTGGGAGTCCTCCTGGACCCACAGCTGACTTTCGAACATCACTTGTCAGCTGTGACCAGGGGGGCATTTGCCCAGGTTCGCTTGGTTCACCAGTTGCACCCCTACCTGAACCGGGAGGCCCTCACAACAGTCACTCGTGCCCTTGTGACCTCTAGGCTGGAATACTGCAATGTGCTCTACATGGGGCTGCCCTTGAAGAGTATTCAGCGACTTCAGCTAGTCCAGAATGCGGCCGCGCGAGCGATTGTGGATGCACCTCGCTTCACCCACATAACACCTATCCTCCGTGAGCTGCACTGGCTACCTGTCGATCTCCGGGTACGCTTCAAGGTGCTACTTGCCACCCATAAAGCCCTCCATGGTAGTGGATCTGGATACTTGAGAGACCGCCTACTGCCAATTACCTCCACACGACCTATCAGATCTCACTGGTTAGGCCTCCTCCGAGTCCCATCTGCCGGTCAATGTCGACTGGCAACTACGCGGAGGAGAGCCTTCTCGGTGGCAGCTCCGACCCTGTGGAACGATCTCCCCATGGAAATTCGTACCCTCACCACCCTCCAGACCTTCCGCACAGCCCTCAGAACTTGGCTATCCCGTCAGGCCTGGGGTTAAGACTACAACCCGCCCGAATAGTATGAATGCTGTGTTCTTAATTATGTATTTGTCTTATATGTTAAAAGTTTGTCTTCCCCTCCCCCTTTTTAAGTTGTAAGTCGCCCTGAGTCCCCCCAGGGAAAAGGGCAGCATATAAATAAACTTTAAATCAAATCAAATTAAATCAAAAGGTATTATAAAGTGGTACTAATGCTTCGCATGGTCTTGATTCTATTCCTCTGTAAAAGCAGCCTTCGTCCATGAGGGCAAAACTGAAGAACTGGATATCATCAGCCTAAGAAATATACCTGATGTCAACCAAGAAGGCCTTATTCATACACTCTGAAAGATGGTGGGTTGGGCTCAATCTCTTCCCACTAACCAACACTGAATTGGTCTACCTTCGGATGAAGGAGAGAACCACATAACAGGATGCACAAATTCTCTGTTCCTCCCGTTTCTAATTTCATCTGCTACTCTGCGGTGACAAATAAACTAGTTATTCCCAGTTACAAAAGTATAACTGATTCTCATGTACCAACAAACCCCCCATTAGCACTCATACTAGCTGACCAACTATGGCCCAAGCCAAACTCCATCTTGTATGCAGGAGGTCAGTTTCATGGAGGTCAAATTCACAACTTCACCATGACTCCATCTGCTCTGTGCATTACAAGAAACACAAACATGCTGTTTTTTTTTCATTCTGGTGTATGAGAAGCTATTGTTACTTGGGTAGAACAATTGCTTTCCCTTGCAATTATCAGAAGTACAGTAATTCTTTGGGTATCCCCTGTGGATTTCTTGACACACATTTATCTCTTCTAAGATAAAACCTGCTTTAAAATATATGTCTGAGTTCTCCAAGCGGGGGCAAAACATGTCACTTTAGCTGTCTTGGAAAGAGCTCACTCCTGGGTTGAAGAGACTCACATGACTTTTTTTCCTCTATGGTCACAGCCCAAACACAGCTAAGAAGAAGCATTGTTGATATAAATTTGTCTTGGTGCCATTCAGGTGGCACAGGTGGTGACTGCTCTGCTAAAGGTCCAGTGAGATTTCAGAAGCAACCTTCAAATCAGTTTCTGCATAAACCTTGATTTCTGTTCTAGGAGGGAAGGTGATAAGAATGACAGGCAGGAGTCATGCTGATGCTGATGCTGATGTTCTTCTGGCTCCTGGCTCCAACTACACTGAAAAGGCTACGCACCATATGTGTCTGCAGGAGTTTTATCGGCTTAGATGAAAGCTACTATAGGCCTGGTGATCTCATTATTGGTGGGAATTTGCCCTTGGGAAGCATTTTAGAGTCTCCTGTCACAGACTTTAATACACTCAATCTTCTTTTCAATAATGCGTAAGTTTCAGCTGGAGGGAAAACATGCATGATAATTATTCTCTTTGCTTTAAATTTAGGGACTTCTTTTCAGAAATATTTCTAATATTTGTACTGCCCTGGTTTAGTGCACATGTTCTGCTTTTCTCAATAAATTACCAAGCTCTTAAAATCGGTTGGAATTCTCAGTCTCTTCATCAGGAAGATGATAAACCACAAAAATGAAGAGGGAAGCTGTGCTGGCCTAGTGAAGAAGTCAAATTATAATATTAATCTGAAGAGTAACTTGTGGTAGAAAATTCAAATAAAAGCTCAGCACTCTTCAAGTTTTGGGGAGTTGCAAAAATCCCTCTCAGTTTGGAATCAGCCGTGCTGATGAATAAAAGCCTTCATTAAATCTATGAGGTGACCCCCCACTGTAGTCCTGTGCTCAGCAATCCTTATCCCACCTGGAGAAGCTGCTCCAAGAGAGCAGCTTAAATAATTACGGTGAAAGGGGGGCAATTGGAAAGGATTACAGCCACTGCAGCAATGTGAATATGGCAGGGATGATCGAGACTATAAAACAATCCATAATATCCATATAAAGGCTTGTCTCCTTTCTCACAAAGTCATCCAACTTTAGCCAAAGGAAAAGCTTTGAAAAAATCCCCAACCAATAAAATTTGGGAGTTTCTTCCCCCAAAAGTCCCCCCAAACTGTGAAGCAAATTCTATAGCCATGCACAAGATTTCCTGTCATGTTCTCCAATGTTTTTCTCACTACAGAATCATCACCAGTTGCTACCAGCAGTTCCTTGCATTGATGTTTGCTGTCTCCGAAGTCAATACGGATTTTCTTCTGCTCCCCAACATCACCCTTGGCTTCCACATCTATGGCCATTACCAGAGGGAGATCGATATTTCCTTAGACAGCCTCTCCATTCTCTCCTCACGAGGCCAAGTGGTTCCAGGTTACAAATGTGATCATCCGGACATCCTGCTGTCGGTCATTGGTGGTCTCAGTGCCAAATCCTCACAACTGATGGACTCCATCTTCAGCATTTTTAAGGTCCCACAGGTAAGAAAGCTCTCTTGGATACAGTGTGGAATAGACAAAGGTCAAAAGCACACAGAGAAGCCAAAGATGAAACTAAAGGTAGTTTTTGGGGGGTTGGGGAGCATATAATGAACTTTAGACTCTTAAAGGGTAGCCATCATTTTAGTGTCATTTATTTGATGTATCGGGTTGTTGGTTTCTTCTCTTGTCTTCCAATGTATCACAACCAATGAAAATAGCTAAGAAGGAGAGCCAAAAAGAAAGGAAAAGAGATTAACAAATCAATAGACCACTACAAAACTGGAAAATGTTTAAAAGATAGAAATATGAGATAGACTATACCAAATAAATATTATACAAAATGACTTAAATGTAGTAAAAATTGTCATATATAGAATATAGAGATTATTATATATAGAATGAAAACAATGTATGAAATAATGTAAATGCACAAATATACAAAGCTATAGTTATAAAAGGTTTACTTGTATAGATAAAAAAATGTAAAAAAATGTAATGTGTTGCAAAGATATGAAGTTTGTACAAACAAAATAAAATATTTTTTAAAAAAAATAGCTAAGAAGGAAAGAAGATTAATTTTGCCAGTCAAAGTGAGTCAGTGTGACTGCGAGGGCCATCAACCACACAATGGTCACTACTAAAGTCAGCATACAACTTTGACTTGGTCTTTGAAAAAAAGAATCTCTTTTTCTGCAGCTCGGTGTTGGCTTTGAGTTCTCTCCGGGAGAGAGAAGAGTTTATTCTTCCTTCTTCCGGATTAATCCCAAGGAATCTCCTCAGTATGTGGGTTTAGTCCAGCTGCTGCTGTATTTCCAGTGGAACTGGGTTGGGCTTTTTGCCCCTGAAGATGACAATGGAGAATGTTTCATTTCAACTCTGACGCCAATGCTCCAGGAGAAGGAGATCTGCCTGGCCTTCACTCTAATGCTGAAATTGGATAGTATTCAAATCAGTACGAAAAAGTTAATTCTCAATTTCCATACCTGGTCTAAAGCAGAAGTGTTTATTGTGTTTGGAGACTTCATTATTACCATTAATGTAGCATTTACGGTACGTTATTTTGGAAAACTCAGAAAAGTGTCAATTAAAGTTTATATCTTCACTTCACATTGGAAAATTGGCGTGGAAGAATCTGAAGAAACATTGCAACGTATAAAGACTTTGCATGGGGTCCTGCATTTTAGGGACCATTCTGGGGATGTCTCTGAATTCAGCAAGTTCCTCCTGTCTTTAGACCCCTTGAACCCCCAAGGAGACGTCTTTCTCCCTCAATGGTGGGAAGTGGCCTTTGGCTGCAAGATCCATAAATCAGGAAAGATCCCTCCAAAGGGGGAAAAACAATGTACAGGAAAGGAGAATCTGCAGAATCTGCCCAATTACACTTTTGAAACAAGCATGACAGGTGAAAGTTACAATATCTACAATGCCATTTATGCTCTGGCACACGCTTTACATGCAATGCATGGATCCAGAGTCCGAACAATGAGGCTTGGAAAGAGGATCTCAGACATCCAGTCATGGCAGGTAATTTCTGTGGCTTTTGACTCAGTCCGCTTAGTTCGGAAGCTCCCCATATGAATTTCTTCTGCTCCTGATTAAATGTCTTCATACTCTCATAGCAATTCATCTGAGAACCTGCCCTTTTTACCATTTGTTGTGCTACTCAGCTTGCTGTGTGAAAAGAGCTTCAGATTAACAATGGATGGAAATTAACCAAGGAGAGAAGCAACGTAGAACTAAGGGGAACTTTCTTAATGAACAGTTTACATTTAGAAGTCGTGGGTGCCCCATTGCTGGAATCATTGAAGAAGAGACAGGATAGCTACTTGTCTAAAACTGTAGAGGGTCTGTTGCTTGAGCAGGGGGTTGGACTAGAAGACCTCCAATGTCCCTTCCAATACTGTGATTCTGTTTCTATGACAACCACAGCACAGAGCAAGATTCAAAGTGATCCTGATGGGTTCCTGGTCTGAAATTCATCAGGATTCCCTGCATAAAAGGCTAAAATGTTGGACCTCTCTGAATAGTAAAGCGACCAACCAGGTCAGATGCTTCCTTCCACAGGGCCCAGTGGATCAAACCTGGTTCCAGCTGGATCCTTATTGTCATTGCCTTTGACAATAAGCTGGAGAAAACCAGTGGAATTTTCCATGGTTCTAATAGAAATGACTTACTCATTTCAAACATTCATTCATCAGTTAACAAGACCTTGGGCCAAGTAACTATTTGAAAGTCCATGTGACCATGCCTCACAAGGGAGGGAAAAGCCTAAAATTAAATTTAGATTGTGGAACTAAATTTTTTTGTTTTTTGGTGAAATTGGAGATAGAAACCATGACAAAGGGGAAACTTTTAGTTTCAGAGTTACATACACCTAATTCCTCAGATCACCATCAAGAGATGGAACTAATTTACCAAATATAAACCCATGTTCTCAAGATGGCCATCATGTTATGATAGAAGCCATGATGTCTCATTTGTAGCTCTGTCTGGTGGTTGTCATAGAAACAGAATCACAGTATTGAAATAGAAAAGCCCAAATACTTCAATATCTGAAGGCCTCCTTTCTTTCAGATTCTTGCCTATTTGAGGACCACCCAGTTCAACAACAGTGTTGGAGATGAAGTCTCCTTCTCAGAACATGGACTGGGATCTGCTCGTTATGATCTTCTCAACTGGGTTCTCTTCCCCAATAGATCCTTTGTCCCCATAAGAGTTGGGCATGTAACTCCTGAGGCTCCCCCAGGTCAGAATTTCACCATTAAATCTGATGGAATCATCTGGGCCACCAAGGTGAGCTGAAAGGAAATGTTGTAAGTTCAGGGAAAGATTCATTCTCTTCCTGAGATGCAGAACATCTTCCTAACTTGAAAAATTATCAATTGAGTCAGAATTTATGGCAGTCGTTTGGTGAAAAATCTCCTATGCATGTAACACATTTAAGCTCTGATGAATGTCATTCCACAAGGCTTGGGAACACTGTTTCCTTGAAACATAGGATTCAATTACAGCCAGCAACAATTATTTCCATGGACCATTGTTGTATCATCACAGTTCTTTCTTTTAGAAATCCTCTCATCCCATCACAAGCCTTCCTGTGCAGGCAGAGACTCCCCATCCAATCTCCCACATCTATGGGTGTGTCAGGAATGCCCCTGGCCTGGTTACCCCAGGACTGTTCCTGATTTCTGATAGACAGTGGCAATGTATTTCTTTAGAAAAGATTCTGATCATAGAAGTAGGAATAAGGAAGGGAAATAGGAAAGGGAAAAGAATGGATGCAGCAGGTTCACTGCTTAGGTCATCTCAAGTATTTCTCTTTTCTCTTCCAGAAGGTGCCCTTTGCCAGGTGTGGCATGAAGAGGTGCCATGCAGGAGAGAGGAGAAGAGTTCCAGAGGGCCAGCCAGTTTGCTGCTACCAATGTGATGCTTGTCCAGAAGGGACCTTTTCTAATCAGACAGGTAGAGCAGACTTCAAATGTTCATCTTCCATAATCAAGGAAGGCATTCATTAAATCAATATATATATTTGTTATTGAATCATTTTTGATAAGATCGACAGGCACTCACACTTTTCAGTAGAACTTTCAGTTTAGAGATCTGTTCTGACCTGCTCCTCCATCCAGTAACGAATGCCGAGACAAGCATAACTGGAATGTACTTTAATAGCAAGAAACCAAAACCTTGGTGGCTGAAAGCCAAGCATAACAAACAGATAAGGATCTTGGCAGCAACTCAGACAAACCTTGGCAGCAATCCAGCCTGCCAAGCTAGTTACCAAAGTTCTCCAACTTTTAGTCAATGTGTTGACTTCTGCAAGAGGGGCGTGTGCCCCTCTTTTTATAGTCTGGAGAGGAGCCTAATGACCACCGGCTGGGTGCAATTACCTCCTGTACTTGCGCAACTGTTCCTGATGCCTATTAGCTCTTTGGTGCCGGGCATCCAGGAACAACTCACTGCTGGCATCCAGATCACTCTCCCTTGTCTCCTCCCCACTGGTCCAAGGCTCAGCCGCCTCCTGGTGGCCAACCAGCCTCTCTGCGCCCTTCTCAGAGTCGGAACCCTGTCCAGGGTCCTCCACATCCTCCAGAGCCGACTCATAGGGCCCCTCACTGTCGGAGTCTGGTGGCAGCTCCAACAGCTCCTGCTGGGCCACAATAGAGATCTAAACTCCCCTGACCACAGAGGCCACCTTTCCTGGCCCTCAGCAAGGGGAGTTTGAAGGCACAATTTATGAGTCCCCAACATGAATTTATTTTTCTACTTTCACATCCAATTGGGAAACCAACTTCCAATTTTTTCCTGAGGAAGTGGGGTGTATAGTCCACACTTTAATTTTTATTATTCAGAATATGCTCCTTCCTCAACACTACCAACCTCTGAGGAAATAGACCTGCCAGGGAAAGAGGACATTCAACAATCTATGTCCCTTTGATAGAGCAGGAGGGATCAAAAACATCTGAATGAACACATTTGAAGATTACAAATCTTCAGTTTACAAAGCAAAGTGGTTAAGGCAGGGCTAATGTACACATAAACAAAACAACAGCATTCCTGGATAACAGATTTGTCGTTCTTCTGTGAGTTCCATTATAAAGTGAAGGGAAAAAACAGGCAGTACTCTCAAACTAAAACCCACATTATTCATGGAAATGCAGTGGATGGATAGTTGGTACTGAAGGAATCCTTGTCTCTGGCTAATCTATCCCCAGGATCATCATAAAGAAAAGATGATTTGCTCTTTTTGATGCCCAATAAATTGCTCAGTGGATTCTTTCATCACTCCCTTTGTGGGTAGGTCGTTAAGAGAAAGGCAACACTCATATCATTTATGTGGAGGGGGGATAATGTGCATGGTAGTTGCTGAATAAATCCTTAGACAAAGATTTTTGATTTCAGATGCAGCTTACTGTGAAACCTGCCCAGAAGACCAATTTCCCAACAAGGACAAGGACCAATGCATTGCCAAGAAGGTCCACTTCCTTGCCTATCAAGATACCCTGGGATACATCTTAGTTTTTCTTGCTCTTTTTCTCTCAATGATCACATCTGCAGTTCTGGTGATTTTCTATAAACACCATGACACACCAATTGTCAAGGCCAACAACCGAGACCTCACTTACACCCTCCTGGTCTCCCTATTGCTTTGCTTCCTCTGTTCCTTCCTTTTCATTGGGCGACCTCGGATGCTCACCTGTCTCTTCCAACAATCTGCCTTTGCAATTCTCTTTTCCCTTGCAGTTTCCTCTGTGTTGGCAAAAACTGTCATGGTGGTTCTGGCTTTCATGGCCACCAAGCCAGGGAACAAGACAAGGAAACTCTTAGGAAAACCACTGACCAACTCCATTGTCTTAGCTTGTCCCCTGATTCAAGCAGTTCTTTGTGCCACCTGGCTGGGAACCTCTCCCCCATTTCCTAACTTGGACTTCAAATCCCTATTTGGAGAAATCATCTTGGAATGCAAGGAAGGCTCAGATTTAATGTTCTACATTATCCTCGCCTACCTAGGTTTTTTGGCTTTCATCAGTTTCACAGTGGCATTTTTAGCTAGGAAATTGCCTGACAGTTTTAATGAAGCCAAATTCATTACTTTTAGCATGCTGGTCTTTTGCAGTGTTTGGATCACTTTCCTCCCCACCTACCTGAGCACCAAAGGGAAGTCCATGGTGGCTGTGGAGATCTTCTCCATTTTGGCATCTGGGGCTGCTCTCTTGGCTTGTATCTTTTTCCCAAAATGCTACATTATTCTACTGAGGCCGGATCTAAATTGTAGAGAAAATATAGTAAGGAACAAGAATTTCTAACTAATGCAACAATTGGCCTCATTTATGTTTTTGAGACATATTTAGAATGTGATAAAATTTCTAAAATATGATAACATGGAGGATGAATTTTTCCATTAAATGTTTCTATCAAGTGCTGTAACTAGTTGCAATATACCTGTGGTCAACAACAATCATTCAGCCTTTTTATTTTATACTTCCTTATTTTGTCTGGTCTCCAGAAAACCTCTTCCTTGTTTAACAATAAAGAAATCTCAAAAATATGATAGACTCAAAAAGAATCACTAGGCTGTGACTTTAAAAGAGTTTCTTTTAGCTAATAATAATCCCAGAAAGTGATTAAGAAATGAAAGTTTTGACTTAGTGTTCATTTGAAAAACAAATTCCAAAATGGCTGATTTTCCAACAATGAAGTGAGCGGCGCTCTGACTGCTTCAAAGCACAGCTCCTGAGGCTTCCTGCAGACCTCTGCTGTATGGAGGGTCATGTGGGGTGATTCTATCACTCTCCCTAATGCAGGAGAGTCATAATAAAAGGAAGGAATGCCTGTTCCTTTTGTTAGTAAGTTGAAAACACCATAATCCAGAGAAAACCCCCTTAGGGAACCTCCCTGATCTAGTCATCAGTCAGCCAACTTCACCAGAAGACCTGCTTTCCTAATGCCATCTGCACAGCTATGCAAAAAGCTCAGAAGCTCTGGAGAATCCTCAAAAGATAAATGCACAAAGGGTGATGGAGATAGGGAAGGGGCCCAACCCTTATGGAAACTTGGGGAGCAATAAAAGTCCTGCAGGTACCTTTTATGGGGGGGGGGGGAAGACCCAGCAGACAAAGCAAGATCAAAAGATATGAGGGGGTTCCATGGAGGACAGGAAGCAGAGAACAGAGCGATTCAGAGTGAGGGAGGCCTGGAAATCTTAGTTTTCTCTTTATTTATTTTCAGTCCTGCCACTTCTCCATATTCTTCTATTTTTTTATTAATTGAGATGCTGTTTCTTGTGGATCTTCCAAAATAAAAACTAAGTCATCCTTGTTTGTGCCTTTCTTAATGCTAACCTTCTCAGTCATACTTCCATTTACCATCAACTTTGCAGTTTGCTTGTAATATATCACCTTAATCATATCAATAAATCTCTCCCCAAAGTCCATGTTTTTTAATTGTGGTAGCATAAACTTGTGAAACCCTAAATCTCATGGTGATACTAATATTGTAATGATCGAACACTCTAGTATACAGCTCTCCCAAGACCTGGCTAGCCTTGCTGATTTTGGAATCAATTTCTTTCTCCCAGTAGCCATCAGTCAAGTTGATGCTTCTCAGGTGTTTGAAGCGGTTGTATTGGTCAGATAGTTGTCAACAACAGTGATTTTTGGTCTGCAGGGTTGATACTTGGCAAGGGCTACAACAATAAAAAAACTAAGAAGGAAACCAAAAGAGCAAAGCAGCCCACACCCAGATAACCATGGATTAGCACCAGACAAACAAACAGAAAACAATATCCTAGTCAAGGAACTACCAAGGGGGGGAAAAAACCATACCCCCATCAACATTGACAAGAAAGCTACTGGATACAAACAGGGAGCAATCCTCACCCTCACTAGCATTTGAAATGTCTGCAAGCAAACAACCAAGCTCATAGGACCCCAAGGACACCATAAATACGTAGATAACAGAGTGAAAATTATATTTATTTATTTATTACATTTATATGCCACTCTCTCACTCTACCAAGCAACTAGGTGGCTACAATTAGAATCATAAATATGAAAACATTAAATATTGAGACGGGGAGCAAAATTTATCCAATGGCACCATCACCTTTGTCAATCCACCACCCACCTCCTACATAGGACACCAGGCTAATTGCCTAAGCCACTTTTTAATAACCTTCTTGAAGACCAGAAGGGAAGGGATTGACAGACCTAAACACAGGATCAGCTGGACTAGAGCCACATACTGAGAAAATTTAGAATGTGATAATTTTTTTAAAAAATGTTAACAAGTAGGAGGAACTTGTCCATTGAAGAATTCCTTCTCGAGTCCTGCAACTGGTTACAATTTACTTATGGTCTGCAACTATCACCCGATCTTTGTTTACCATGTTTCCAAAGGGTCCTCGGTGATGTTCAGTGCTCTGATTTGATGGAAATCCTGTTCGTAAAGATTTATTTTTTATTACACAGAGGAAATTTTCTCATTTTATTCCTCTTAATTTAATTTATTTATTAAGTTAGTATTTTTAATGGAAGGGTTCAGTATTAGTGTTTTTAAGAAAATGGGGTTGTTTCTTAGATATCTGAGGTTTTATAGAATTGCCAACCACTATTCCGTTATTTTTGAAATGGTAGAGTTTAAACCCCCCTCACATCCAGATCTGCTATACTTCCTCCTCAATGTCAGGAAGAATTTTCCTGAGATGGATGAGCAAAGTATGTTGTACTGTATGCAGTATTTTATCATCTCTTGTGACATTTCATCTCTTTGGCATTCTTGGTAAACCATGGTGCTCTACGAGATCTGCATAGATAGAGAGAGGAATAATTCAACCCATGCCCAGGATCACAATCTAATTTCTTTAAGGAGTATCTGTTTTTAGCAAGATCATTCAGGGCATAACTGTAATCCCAGCTTCCTAACTAAAGTCAGGTGGCATCTGTCAATCACCCAGTCCTGAGACATGTACTTTTTAAAAGATGATAACCAGCACCTTGAATGGTGTCTTGGAAGAACCTTGGAGCCACTGCAATTCATGCAACAGAAGTTTGTCTCTGGGTGAACCTACAAATGTCCAATATTGTAAGCACCGCTTCATTTTGGACCAGGTGCAGCTTCCAAGGGGTCTTCAAGGGTAGCCCCAATGCAAGAACATTGCAGTAGTCCAAGTGGGAAGTGACCAAGGCACAAATGACTTTGAGCAGAACCACCACTCCTGGGAAGTGCACAATTGGCATGGTGATGATAGCATCTTCATTTCCATCAGATGGACTCTCACCTGAGAAATAGAAACATAGGGGGGATGTGTGCAAATTGACCCATAAAATAGCAAACTCTGGTTTTCCATAAGCTTTAACCAAATGTCTTCGGCAATGTAACTTATTCATTCTTTTATTAAGAGAAAACTTGGTCTGTTGATGATAGCCGTGGCACGACAAAACCGCGCTCGACTAAAGCGCGCCCGACTAAACCGCGTCGCTGACATCATCAACAGGGCGACAACAGCGAGTGCGGAGAAAGAAGGGCACTTTAAATAGCGCTTTGAAAGCAAGCCGATTCAAGTTAAGGTAAGGGTTAGGGTTAGGGTTAGGTTAAGGGTTAGGGTTAGGTTTAGGGTTAGGTTAAGGGTTAGGTTTAGGGTTAGGTTTAGGGTTAGGTTAAGGGTTAGGTTTAGGGTTAGGTTTAGGATTAGGTTTAGGGGGGTTAGGTTTAGGTTTAGGGGTTAATTTTAGGTTTAGCGTTTACAGCGTGCTTTTTTCTCCGCGCTGTTGTCGCGTTGTGATGACGTCAGCTACGCGGTTTCGTCGAGCGCCCTTTAGTCGAGCGCGGTTTTGTGGTGGAAGCGATGATAGCATCTCCATTTCCATCAGATGGACTCTCATCTGAGAAATAGAAACATAGGCGGGATGTGTGCAAATTGACCCATAAAATAGCAAACTCTGGTTTTCTATAAGCTTTAACAAAATGTCTATGCCAATATTATTGATACATTCTTTTATTAAGAGAAAACTTGTTTGCCTAAGATAGTAACAATAGAGGGGTGGGGAAATAACTAGAGATATTGTTCATTATTAATATTTAAGCTTACATCTTATGTGGATTACTTATGTGGATATGATTTTCTCCTCTTCACTGAAATGGATAAATATGAGAGCACCCTTTTCCCTTTTGGAGTTCTTCCCACTATTCTCCGGACAGGATTTGCCCAGATTACACCCTTAACAATAAAAACTGCCATGAGATTTGATTATTGGTTTTCGGTCCTGCATTTCATTCATGGTGGTTTTGGGAGGGAGGGGGCTTGAAGTATAAGCACACATTCTTCCGGATGCTCCCTGAAAGTTGGTGGATTTGGTTCAATCGGTCCCTTCAACCAACATTGAATGAAACCACCTTCAGATGAAGGAGAGAATGGCATAACAGGATGCTCACATTCTCTGTTGCTCCACTGTCTAATTTCTTCCTGACAAGACCGAGTGTCTATTACTATTTCGCCCCAAAGATTGGCCTTGTATTCCATCTCTCAGGCTGGGGGATGAAATTATACACCCCTCAGACAGGGTTCGCAATTTGAGAGTCCTCCTGGACCCACAGCTGACTTTAGAACATCATCTGTCGGCTGTGACCAGGGGGGCATTTGCCCAGGTTCGACTGGTGCACCAATTGCGACCCTACCTGAACCGGGAGGCCCTTAGAACAGTCACTCACGCCCTTGTGACCTCAAGACTGGACTACTGTAACACAGTCTACATGGGGCTGCCCTTGAAGAGCATTCGGAGACTTCAGCTTGTCCAGAATGCAGCCGCGCGAGCGATTGTGGGTGCACCCCAGTACACCCACGTTACACCTATCCTCCGCGAGCTGCATTGGCTGCCTGTTGGTCTCCGGACACGCTTCAAAATGCTAGTCGTTACTTTTAAAGCCCTACATGGTATTGGACCTGGGTACTTGAGAGACCGCCTCCTGCCAATCACCTCCCTACGACCAATTAGATCCCACAGATTAGGCCTCCTCCGAATACCATCTGCTAGCCAATATCGACTGTCGACCCCTCGGGGGAGGGCCTTCTCTGTGGCTGAACGAGCTCCCCTTGGACATCCGGACCCTCACCACCCTTCCGGCTTTCCGCAAAGCCACTAAGACCTGGCTGTTCCGGCAGGCCTGGGGCTGATGAGTTCCCGGCCCCACTTAAACTGTTGCGACTGTTGCTTTGTTTTAACTATCTTGTTTTTTGTTTTTTTGTTTGTATTACCCTTCCCCCCTGCTTGTAAGCCGCCCTGAGTCTCTCGGGAATAGGGTGGCATGCAAATGGAATAAACATTTCAAACATTTCATCCCGCCATGTGATTAGAAATAAACTACTTTTTCCATGCAAGCATTGCTCACAGTTAAAAAGAGTATAACTGATTCTCATATGCCACTAACCCCAATTAGCACTCATACTAGCTGACCAACTATGGCCCAGGCCAAACTTAATCTTGTATGCAGGAGGTCACTTTTATGGAGGTCAAATTCACAACTTCAGTATGACTCCATATCCTATGTGCATTACAAGAAACACAAACATGTTTTTTTTCCTTTCTGCTGTATGTGAAGCTATCGCTACAAGGATAGAACAATTGAGAGCACCATCCACATGATATATTAAGGATAATAATGATCTCAATGTATAAGAGTGGGATGATTTGAACACTTTGGTATAATTGTATGTAGTGACCATTTTATATTAGAAAGATCTTTGTATATTAAACGGACCAATGATGATGTAATGAACAATTGATATACATAGGATTTGAAATACTTAACCACTATATGGATTAATAATTAATAATGTTTGAAAACTATTCTTGGAACTCTGGATGATTGGTGACATTATGGTTAATTGAAAATATGAATGTATATTATAAATTAATGGGAATTCTTTGTTCTTATCTCTGCTTTTTCTTCCTTAGAGATAGGTGGTACTATAATACTTTAAAGACTCATTGTTATTTGATAGATAATTATGAATTCAAGGAAATAAGAATTGTTACAAATGAAAGAATATTAATGGTCATTTGAACACCTAATGCTCAATGACAGAGAAATATTCAGTTATGTTTAATGTAAAACCAGTGATGTTATCCTTAATCTTAAGAATTGATGCACAAAAACTTGTAACCAAACAACATGCTTGATGAAATGGAGGAAAGTTGTTTTTTTTTCTTGCTTTATTTTGTATGTGTTGTTTTGTTTAAAAAGAATAAAAATATATATTTTTTAAAAAAGGATAGAACAATTGCGTTTCCTTGCAATTATCAGAAGGATAGTAATTCTTAGTGTATCCCCTGTGGATTTCTAGATACAAAAACTTCCAAGCTACTAAAAATAAGTCTGAGTTCTCCAGATGGGGGCAGAACATCTCTCTTTAGTCTGTCTTGCAATGAGCTCACACCTGGGTTTGAAGAGACTCACCTGCCTTTGTTTCCTTTATGGTCACAACCCAAACACAGGTAAGAGGAAGCATCATTGATATAAATTGGTCCTGGTGCCATCCAGGTGGCATCAGGTGATGCCTGATCTTTTTAACTTCCAATGAGATCTCAGGACTAAGCTTCAAATCAGTTTCTGCATAAACCTTGATTTCTGTTCTAGGAAGGAAGGTGGCAAGAATGACAGGCAGGAATCATGCTGCTTCTGATGCTGATGCTCTTCTGGCTCCGGGCTCCCACTACAGCCAAGAAGCTGCAAACGATTTGTGTGTTCAGGGATTGTATCCACTTAAGGAACAGCTACTATAGGCCTGGTGATCTCATCATTGGTGGGAATTTGCCTTTCGGAAACATTGCACAGTCTCCTGCCTTGGACTTTAATACAGTGGATATTTATTTATATAATACGTAGGTTTCAGCTGGAGGGGAAACATGCAGATAATTGTTTTCTTTGCTTTAAATTCTGGGACTTTTTTCTAAAATACTTCTCGTGTATTGAACTCTCCTGATGTAGTGCACATTTTGTACTTTTCTCAATAAATTAGCAAGCTCTTTAAATAGGCTGGAATTTTCAATCCCTTCATTAGGAAGATGATGAACAACAAAAATGAAGAGGGTAGCTGTGCTGGCCTAGTGAAGAAGTCAAATTATAATATTAATCTCACCAGTAACTTGTGGTAGAAAATTCAAATAAAAGCTCAACATTATTCAAGTGTTCAGGAGTTACAAAAATCCTTCTCAGTGTTGGAAACAGCATTGCTCATGAATAAGGGCCTTCTGTAAATCTATGAGGTGACCTCCACTGTAGTCCTGAGCTGAGCAATGTTTACCACACCTGAAGAAGCTGCTCCAAGAAAGACCTTAAATAATTATGATGAAAGGGGAGCGGTTGGAAAGGACTGCAGCCACCACAGGAAAGTGAATATGGCAGGGATGATAAGAGAGTATAAAACAGTCCATGATAGCTATAAAAAGGCTTCTCTACTTTCTCACAAAGTTCTCCCTTTTTTTTCTCACTACAGAGCCATCACCAGTTACTACCAGCAGTTCCTTGCCTTGATGTTTGCTGTCTCTGAGGTCAATAAGGATTTTCTTCTGATACCCAACATCACCCTTGGCTTCCACCTCCATGGACATTTCCAGAGAGAGACGTATATTTCCTTAAACAGCCTCTCCATGGTCTCCTCACGATACCACGTAGTTCCAGGTTACAAATGTGACCACCCGGACACTCTGCTGTCTGTTATTGGTGGTCTCAATGCCAAATCCTCAAGGCTGATGGCCTCCATCTTCAGCATCTTTAAGGTCCCACAGGTAAGAGAGCTCTCTTGGATACAGTATGGAATAGACAAAGATCAAAAGCACACAGAGAAGCCAAAGATTACACTAAAGGTAGTTTTTTTTGGGGGGGGGAATACAATGAACTTGTGACTCTTAGTTTATTCCTTATTAAAGGGTAGCCATCATTTTAGTGCCATTTATTCTCTGTATCAGGTTGTTGGTTTCTTCTCTTGTCTTCTGACGTACCACAACCAATAAAAATGACTATAGAAGGGAAGAAGATTAAGTGTGTAAATCAATGTGAGTCAGCTTGACCGGAGGACCATCAACTACACAAGGGTAACTACTAAAGTCAGCATACAACTTTTACTTTGTCTTTGAAAAAAAAATCTCTTTTTCTCCAGCTCGGTGTTGGCTTTGAGTTCTCTCAGGGAGAGAGAAGAGTTTATCCTTCCTTCTTCAGGATCAATCCCAAGGAATCTCCTCAGTATGTGGGTTTAGTCCAGCTGCTCCTGCATTTCCAGTGGAACTGGGTTGGGCTTGTAGCCCCTAAAGATGACAGAGGAGAACGGTTCGTCTCAACTCTGACGCCGATGCTCCAGGAGAAGGAGATCTGCCTGGCCTTCACCCTGATGCTGGAATTGGATGATATTGAAATCACTCAGCACAAGTTTATTCTCAATTTCCTTACCTGGTCTGAAATAGAAGTACTTATTTTCTTTGCAGACTCAACTGTTACTGGCAGTTTTTTAGGAGCAATACTTTTGACTGAAAAACTCACAAAATTATCATTTAGGAAAGTTTGCATCTTCACTTCCCATTTGAAACTTGGCGTGAAAGAATCTGCAGGAGCATTGCAATATATAAAGCCTTTGCATGGGGTCCTGCATTTTAGGGACCACTCTGGGGATGTCTCTGAATTCAGCAAGTTCCTCCTGTCTTTAGACCCCTTGAACCCCCAAGGAGATATCTTTCTCCCTCCATGGTGGGAATTTGTCTTTGGCTGCAAGATCCATAAATCAGGAAAGTTCCCTCCAAAGGGGAAAAAACAATGTACAGGAAAGGAGAATCTGCAGAATCTGCCCAATTACACTTTTGAAACAAGCATGACAGGTGAAAGTTACAATATCTACAATGCCGTTTATGCTCTGGCACACGCTTTACATGCAATGCATGGATCCAGAGTCCGACCAATGAGGCTTGGAAAGAGGATCTCAGACGTCCAGTCATGGCAGGTAATTTCTGTGGCTTTTGACTCAGTCCTCTTAGTTTGGAAGCTCCCCATATGAATTTCTTCAGTTCCTGATTAAATGTCTTCATACTTTCATAGCAATTCATCTGAGACCCTGTCCTTTTCTTTAGCTTACCATTTGTTGTGCTACTCACCTTGCTGTGTGAAAAGAGCTTCAGATTAACAATGGATGGAAATTAACCAAGGAGAGGAGCAACGTAGAACTAAGGGGAAATTTCTTAAGGAACAGTTTACATTTAGAAGTCATGGGTGCCCCATTGCTGGAGTCATTGAAGAAGAGGCAGGATAGCCACTTGTCTAAAACTTTAGAGGGTCTGTTGCTTGATCAGGGGGTTGGACTAGAAGACCTCCAATGTCCCTTTCAATACTGTTATTCTGTTTCTATGGCAACCACAGCACAGAGCAAGATTCAAAATGGTCCTATTGGGTTCCTGGTCTGACATTCATCAGGATTTCCTGCATCAAAGGCTAAAATGTTGGACCACTCAGAATAGTGAAGTGACCAACCAGGTCCTATGCTTCCTTCCACATGGCCCAGTAGATCAAACCTGGTTCCTGCATTCTTCTGCCTTTGTCAATGAGTCAGAGAAAATCAGTGGAATATTCCATGGTTCTGATAGAAATAATTTATTCATTTCAAAGATTCATTTGTCAGTTAACAAGACCTTGGAGCAAAATAACTATTTGAAAGTGTAGGTAGCCATGTATCACAAGAGGAAAAATCTAAAATTAAATTTAGACTGTGGAAGTAAAATTTTTGTTTTTTGGTGAAATTGGAGATGGAAACCATGCCCAGTGACAAATGGGAAACTTTTAGTTTCAGAGTTTAATATACCTGATTCCTCAGATCACCACCAAGAGATGGAATTGGCTTCTCAAATATGAACCCAACTTCTCAAGATGGCCATTATGTGATGATAGAAGCCATGAGTTCTCATTTGTAGCTCTAGCAAAAAATACACTAATTTCTGAAGTTCTCTTTTCTTTCAGATTCTTCCCTATTTGAGGAACATCCAATTCAACAACAGTGCTGGAGATGAAGTCTCCTTCTCAGAAGATGGACTGGGATCTTCTCGTTTTGATCTTCTCAATTGGGTTCTCTTCCCCAATCTAACTTTTGTCCCCATGAAAGCTGGGCAAGTAAATCCTGAGGCTTCCCCAGGCCAAGATTTCACCATTAACTCTGATGGAATCATCTGGGCCACAAAGGTGAGCTGCAAGGAAATGTTGTAAGTTCAGGGAAATATTCATTCTCTTCCTGAGATGCAGAACATCTTCCTAACTTGAAAACTAAACAATTGAATCAGAAATTATGACAGTCATTTGGTGAAAAATCTGTTTTGCATCTAACATATTTGATGTTTGATTTGTGTCTTTCCACAAAGGGTTAGGTTTGGCTTCTGCTTGAAATGCAGGATGCAATTACAGCAAGCAAGAGTGATTTCCATGCACCATTGCTGCTCAGTTGTATCCTCATGGTTGGGTTTTTTTTTTAGATACACTGCAGTTTAATCACAAGCCTTTGTCTACAGGCTGAGATTTCAAATCCAATCTCCCCCATCCATTGGTGTGTCCAGGATGCCCTTGCTGACTATCTCAAGATTGTTCTTGATTTCTGATAGACAGAGACAATGTATTTCTTTAGAAGAGATTCTGATCATAGAAGTATGAGAGCCGAGGTGGCGCAGTGGTTAAATGCAGCACTGCAGGCTACTTCAGCTGACTGCAGTTCTGCAGTTCGGCTGTTCAAATCTCACTGGCTCAGGGTTGACTCAGCCTTCCATCCTTCCGAGGTGGGTAAAATGAGGACCCGTATTGTTGTTGGGGGCAATATGCTGACTCTGTAAACCGCTTAGAGAGGGCTGAAAGCCCTATGAAGTGGTATATAAGTCTAACTGCTATTGCTAACTGCTATAAGTAGGAATAAGGAAGGGAAATAGGAATGGGGAAAAGAATGAATGCAGCAGGTTCACGGCTTAGGTCATCTCAAGTATTTCTCTTTTCTTTTCCAGAAGGTGCCCTTTGCCAGGTGTGGCATGAAGAGGTGCCATGCAGGAGAGAAGAGAAGAGTTTCAGAGGGTGAGCAGGTTTGCTGCTACCAGTGTGATGCTTGTCCGGAAGGGACCATTTCTAATCAGACAGGTAAAACACACTTTCTATGTAGATCTTCCAGGATCAAGGAAGCCATTCATTAAGTCATTTTATTATTGTGATCATTTTTTATAAAATTGACATGCGCTCATACTTTTCAGAAGAACCTTTCATTTTACAAATCTAAACTGCAGAGAGGTTGAGGGCACACATTTATAAGTCCCCAACATGAATTTCTGCTTCTACTTTCATCTCCAATTGGGAAACCAACTTTCAAGTTAATTTGATCATTTAAATTGTGTTCTTTATGACATCTCTATCAACCTCTGAGGAAATAGACCTGCCAGAGAAAGAGGAGAGCCACCTATTTATGTCTCTTGGATACAGCAAGAAGGAGAAATGAACATATTTGAGGTACAAAGCAGAGAGGTTGAGGCAGGGATAATACACACAAACAATGCAGCAACGTTCCGGATAACAGATCTGTCTGTCTTCTCTGGGTTCCATTATAAAGTGGGAGTGGGGGAAACAGGCAGCAATCTCAGACTGAAAGCCACATTACTCATGCAGGTGCACAAAGAATGGATAGCTGGAATTAGAATAGAATAGAATAGAATAGAATAGAATAGAATAGAATTTTATTATTCGTATGCTGCACCTTCTCTGGGAGGACTCAGGGCGGCGAACAATTCAAAAGGGGAAAAGGGGGAACATAAAACGAAATACAGATAATTAAAATAAGCAAGAGTCACACAACCATACAAGTCGAGAGGGGAGGGAACTCATCACCCCCAGGCCATCTGGCAAAGCCAGATTTTGACGGCTTTTCAGAAGGCTTGGAGAGAGGTGAGGGTCTGAATCCCTGCGGGGAGTTCATTCCAGAGGGCTGGAGCTGCCACAGAGAAGGCCCTCTCCCGGGTAGTAGCCAGATGGCATTGGCTAGTAGATGAAACCCGGAGGAGGCCAACCCTGTGAGATCTAATGGGTCTATGGGAGGTAATTGGCAGCAGGCGGTCTCTCAAGTACCCAGATCCAATACCATGAAGGGCTTTATAAGTTAATTGAATAAATTGAGTAAATCCTTGTCTCTGGCTAATCTATCCCCAGGATCATCATAAATGAAGGGTGATTTGCTTTTTCTGATGTACCATAAATAGCACAGGGATTCTTTCATCATTCCCTTTGTGGGTAGGACAACAGCAGAAAGGAAACATGTGTATCATGTATCTTTGCAGGAGGTTTAATGTGCATGGTATCTGCTCAAGAAATCCTTTGACAAAGACTTTTGATTTCAGATGCAGCTCACTGTGAATCCTGCCCAGAAGACCAATATCCCAACAACGACAAGGACCAATGCATTGCCAAGAAGATCCACTTCCTTGCCTATCAAGACACCCTGGGATACATTTTAGTATTTCTTGCTCTCTTTTTCTCTGTGATCACTTCTGCAGTCCTGGGGATTTTCTATAAACATCATGACACACCAATTGTCAAGGCCAACAACCGAGACCTCACCTACATCCTCCTGGTCTCCCTCCTCATCTGCTTCCTCTGTTCCTTCCTCTTCATTGGTCAACCAGGGAAGATCACCTGTCTCATACGACAAACTGCCTTTGCCGTTCTCTTTTCTCTTTCAGTTTCCTCTGTGTTGGCAAAAACTGTCATGGTGGTTCTGGCTTTCATGGCCACCAAGCCAGGGAACAGGACAAGGAAACTCTTAGGTAAACCACTGACCAACTCAATTGTCTTAGCTTGTCCCCTGGTCCAAGCACTTATTTGTGCCACCTGGCTGGGAACCTCTCCTCCATTTCCCAACTTGGACTTCCACTCCTTGTTTGGAGAAATCATCTTGGAATGCAATGAAGGCTCAGCTTTAATGTTCTACATTGTCCTTGGCTACCTAGGTCTTTTGGCCCTCATCAGTTTCACAGTGGCATTTCTAGCTAGGAAATTGCCTGATAGTTTTAATGAAGCCAAGTTCATTACTTTTAGCATGCTGGTCTTTTGCAGTGTTTGGATAACTTTCCTCCCCACCTACCTGAGCACCAAAGGGAAGTCCATGGTGTCCGTGGAGATCTTCTCTATCTTGGCCTCTGGGGCTGGTCTCTTGGCTTGCATCTTTTTCCCCAAATGCTACATCATTGTACTGAGGCCGAATTTGAACTGTAGAGAAAATATAGTAAGGAACAAGAATTTCTAACTAATGCATGGATTGCCTCATTTATACTTGTCTTTGAGGCATGTTTGGAATGTGATTATTTTTTTTAAGTGTTCACAAGAAGGAGGAACTTGTTCATTAAATAATTCCTTACCAAGTGCTGCAACTGGTTATACTTTACTTGTGGTCAGAAACTATCATCCAGTCTTTGTTTATCATGTTTTCAAAATGCCCACAGTAATAATTATATTGATTATTCTGGAATTATTATGTCCTGTATTTCATTCCAGAGTGATTTTGGGAGGGAGTGGGCCCGAAGGATTAAGCAGTTGTAATAGCCCACACAAACGTGATGATTGGCCCTTGTTGAGCAATGATGAAAATGAGTGAAAAGTAACTTTGCAACCTATCCACCTTGACAACATTAGCTGGTTTGTAAACCATAGAAAAACTCTCATAAGTCATAATTGTTGCAACAGTTTCACTTAACAAACATTTTTGCATGAGTTTTGGAAACAGCCACTAGCAATCTCATTCAATTGTGATCAGTTGCAAAATGGTGGCCACTTTGGTAACTGCACAATGCAGCCATTTGACAAAGTGATCCCTTCTGCTTCTCTCGTGTGATCTATGCAGCATTGCAGAAAGCTCCCATGATAGGTGAAGTTTTAGGTGGATGTCAACATCATAGAATTTTGGTCTACGGCACTGCTTCTCAACCTATGGCCCAAACACTCTGGTGGGGAGAGGGACCACATCATCACATGGGGTCTGCGAAGGCTTGAAGAAATGTGATGATTTAAATCTTGAGTTGAGTCTTGGAGATCCATGGCCATAAAGGATATTTACAGGGAGCCCGTAGGAAATAAAATGTTGCGAACCACTAGTCTACAGGCTTGATATTTGGCATAGGCTAGTAAAGTATTTCAACATTGTTTAGGTTGATATGCTGAAGAGCGTAAGATAATCTGCAAAATTGTTCATCAGCAACTGTAGATCAGTACTTTGTGTGCCAGGAGCTCATTGTCATGAGCAAATAAGTTTCTTGAATATCAGGGATGTGCAGTCAGGGGAGGCAGGGGAGGCAGAGCCTCACCACTGTCATCATGAAAAGAAAAGAAAATGTAAAAGGAAAAAGGCAAGAGCTGAGGTCAGGCTGAGCTAGTTGCTGCCAGAGTCACAGTGGATAACTCTGCTCAGTGCTTAACTGTTTTAAAAAAGCCTCTAAAAAACTATAGGAGGAGGCGGGAGAACGAGGTGCCTCATCTAGTCTGACTTTATAATCACTCGAGCAAAGCTAAGCATGGGTTAAAAGCCAAAAAATCCCTGATGTAATGAGGCACCTCATTCTCCTGCCTCCTCTAGAGGGCATTTTTTTAGAGGCTTTTTTAAACAGTTAAGCAGAGTCATCCACGGTGACTCTGTCAGCAACTAGCCCAGCCTGACCTCAGCTCTTGTCATTTTCCTTTTACATTTTTTTTCTTTTCATGATGGCAGGCAAGAGCAGAGTTGAAATTCTCTCTGAAACATCTGGAAAAGGTATGTGATTGCATGCAGAGGTATGTTGCCTTTACACACACACACACACACACCACACACACACCTGGATAAAAGTATATAAGCCCAGCTTCACTGATTACAAGTTTGAAAAGGCAATGTGGCTCCACCTGCAATCAAAGGCTCAGATCGGAAGGCAGCAGGGGAATTGTGGGGGGTATGGCAGAGGAGCTGCTTTCAAGCCTTTGGAAAATATATCCAATCCAACTTCTGTGATTGTGTTTGTTTGAGAGTGAGTAAGTGAGAGAGGAATCAAACTTCTCTGTGTGCGTGTGTCTGTTTGAGAGAGGGGGGAGGGAGAGAGGGAGGAAGGAGGGGGAGGGAGAAGAAAAAGAATGATGGAAAACATTTTTGCAAAGAAGAAAAACAAATGCTGTCGCTTTAAATCGGAACTAAGCATGCCTGGCTGTGGAATTCTGGGAGTTGCAGTCTGCAAGTCTAAAAAAATTCGAAACCCCTGTGTCAGTGCCTCACCGCACATCACTGTTGAATATCTGGATATATATATATATATATATATATATATATATATATATATATATATATATATATATATATATATATATATATATATATATATATATATATATATATGACCCAAACATTAACAATAATTTAGTGAAGGTCACAGAGAAACTTCCATTTGGTATCTGAAGGCTCTTCCCAAGTGCAAATGGCCCTAAAATACTTAAAACAAAGATTTGCGATTTCAGTTGCAGCGTGGTGTGATTTCTGCCCAGTGGTGGAATACGACCCGTACTCTCCGGTATAGGCGTACCAGTGTCTGCTGGGAGCACCAGGTACTGATCCGGTACAGTGCTCCACAATGCAATTAAAATTGTTCTGCACATTCGCAGAATCAAAAAACAAGATGATGGTGCTGATGCTGCCATCCGGGGAACTGTTTCGGGGGTGTGGCAGGCCTGGGTCAATGCTGGTTCCAGCGACCCAGGCTAACAAACCACTACCGGTTCAGCCAAACCAATCCGAACCGTTAGGAATCCACCACTGCTTCAGATGCTTTGGAGAATACTTTGACCCCTTTTCTCTGTGATAGATCCTCAAATATTGGAAAACTGCTATCGTGTCACCCCTCTTAGATTAGACCAGGGGTTCTCAACATGGGGCCCATGCCCCATAGTGGGGGGAATTTGATTCTTGATGGGGGCAATTCAAAAATGAGCTATTAACTGAATGTCTGAAAGCCTGCTAATCCTGGGGTGGAGGAGGGAGCAACTGCCAGCCAATGGGATTTGTTCCCACTAAGAATCCTGGGAGTGTCTCTCTCTCTCTCTCTCTCTCTCTCTCTCTCTCTCTCTCTCTCTCTCTTTCTTTCTTTCTTTCTTTCTTTCTCTCCCCTCCCTCCCTCCCTCCCTCCATGGGCTTTGCTGCTAGGTGGTTGTAGGGAGAGCTGCTCTGTGGGGAGACAGAGTGGATGGCTGTTGGGGGAAGCCCAGCAGTGGGGATACAAAACCAGGATCCAAGTTTGTTCTATTATTTTTCGCTTTCATGGATGCCATATTCTTTGGAGCCTTGTTTAAACCAAGTTAATGGCCTTTTAAGGGACGTGGTGGCTCAGGGGCTAAGACACTGAGCTCATCGATCAGAAAGGTCGGGAGTTGGGCAGTTTGAATCCCTAGCACGGCGTGAGCTCCCGTTACTTGTCCCATCTTCTGCCAGCCTAGCAGTTCGAAAGCACATAAAAAATGCAAGTAGAAAAATAGGGACCACCTTTGGTGGGAAGGGAACAGCATTCTGTGTGCCTTCGGCATTTAGTGATGCTGGCCACATGACAACGGAGACGTCTTCGGACAGTGCTGGCTCTTCAGCTTTGAAACAGAGATGAGCACTGTCCCCTAGAGTTGGGAATGACTAGCAAAGGGAACCTTTACCTTTACCTTAATGGCCTATTAGGCTTCCTCCGCATGAGTAGGAGTTTACTTTTTGAATTGTAAGAATTATATGTCACGGGGGGGGGGGGGAATCAGGATTTTTAGAGATGCTTAAGTGGGGCATAGCCAAGAAAAGGTAGGGAACCACTGGATTAGACACACACAGTTCCTACAATCGTTCATCATAGGTTTCAGCGTCCAGCTGCCTAATCATCTTTCTTACTCTTCTCTGCACGCTTTCTATGATCCCATCTTTTTTTATAACTGAATGCACTATTCCAAGTCTGGTCTTCCCAAGGCATTATAAAGTGGTTGTCAAGCCTGCAGTTTTCTTTTGGATCTTTGGCCTGCCCCACTTTCTATTACTCTTCTATGCCTTTTTCTATTGTCAGGAAATGGGAGGGGGGATTGTACAGAGTTACTTACTGTGTAGCCAAAACAAAATTATTTCTAGAAAGCCCAAGGTCATCCTTTGTCTCTGCACCTGGCAGGAACTGTCAGCATGGCAGTGGGAGATTGGACCATGGGATGGACTTGTGGGTGTGGGGGGCAAGATCTTGAACTTTCAACTGGGCGGGGAAAACCTTGAAGCTTTCAGATTTGGGTTTTCCAAGATGTGCCAACATGGCTCTCTTAATAAATTGGAACTTTGAGCAATATGTTGCCTTGGATTCGGGTTTATTTTTGGATGCTATTTGGAACCCTGACAGTGGTACTCATGTAATCTTGATTCTATCCCTCTATTAATGCAGCCTAGGATTTAAACCATGACTGTTCCCCCGCATCCAACAGCCTTAATGCACTAGGGCCAAACTTTGACAACACTGCTTGATAAGCCTGATCATCATCAGAATACGAATGATATCTGACTCCGACTGTGAAGGCCTTATTTATGCCCCCTGAAAGTTGGTGCATTGGGTGCAATCTCTTCCCATCAACCAACATTGAATGGCACCATCTTCAGATGAAGGGCAAAACCACATAACGATATGCACCCATTCTCTTGTTACTCCAGTTCCTAATTTCATCCACTGCCCTTTGGCTACAAATAAACTAGTTCTTCCATCCAAGCCTTGGCATGACTGCTCACAGTTACCAGGATACAACTGATTTGCTGTATGCACTCATACTACCTGATCAACTATGGCAGAGGCCAAACTCCCTCTTATGTGCAGGGAGTAAGTTTCGTGGAGGTCAAATTCAGAACTACATCATGACTCCATCTATTCTACATAGGTAGAACAATTGTTTTTCCTTGCAATTATCAGAAGTACAGTAATTCATAGTGTATCCCCCGTGGATTTCTAGACACTTAAACGTCGAAGATAAAACCTGCTATAAAAAAATATGTCTTGAGTTCTCCAGATGGGGGCAGAAGGTGACACCTTACTCTGTCTTACAAACAGCTCAGTTGTGGGTTTGAGGAGACTCACACGCCTTTGTTTCCTCTATAGTCACAGCCCAAACACAGGTAAGGGGAAGCATGGCTGATATAAATCTGTCCTGGGGCCATCCAGGTGGCATAGGTGGTGTCTGCTCTGCTAAAGTTCCAGTGAGATTTCAGGAACCTTCAAATCAGTTTCTGCATAAACCTTGAAATTTCTGTTCTAGGAGGGAAGGTGATAAGAATGACCAGGCAGGAGTCATGCCATTGCTGATTCTGATGCTCTTCTGGATCCTGGCTCCAACTACAGCAAAGAGGCTGCAAACCATTTGTGTGTTCAGGGATTATATTAACTTAGAGGAAAGCTACTATAGGCCTGGTGATCTCATTATTGGTGGGAATTTGCCCATGGGAGCCCTTTTAAAGTCTCCTGTCCTAGACTTTAATACACCGAATCTTCTTTTCAATAATGCGTAAGTTTCAGCTGAAGGAACAAATGCAGATAAATCATGTATTTACTTTAAATTTTGGGACTCCCTTCAGAAATACTTCTTCTATTATTTTCCACTGCCCTAGTGTAGTTCACATTATGTGCTTCTCTCAATAAAGTAACAAGCTCTTAAAATAGGCTGCAATTCTCAATCTCTTCCTCAGGAAGATGATTAAAAAAACATGAAGAGTACAGTAGAAACTGTGCGGGCATAGTGAAAAAGTCAAATTATAATATTAATTTGGACAGTATCTTTGGGGTGGAAAATTAAGATAAAAGCCCAATCCTCTTCAGGTATTCAGGAGTTACAAAAATCCCTCTCAAAGTTGGTTATCAACATTGCTTGTGTATACAGTAATAGCCTTCACTGCATCTATGAGGTGACCCCACTGTACTTCAGTGCTCAACAACGTTTACCAACCTGAGGGGGCTTTTACAAGAGAGACCCCTAAACTACTAGCCTGAAAGAGGAGCAGATGGGAAGGATTGCAACCAATGGAGCAAACTGAAGATGGGAGGGATGATAGAAGGCTAGAAAACACTACAATACAATACAATAGTAGAGTTGGAAAGGACCTTGGAGGTCTTCTAATCCAACCCCCTGCCTAGGCAGGAAACCCTATACCATTTCAGACAAATGGCTATCCAACATTTTCTTAAAGACTTCCAGGGGGCATTCACAACTTCTGGAGGCAACTTCTGTTCCACTGATTAATCATTCTAACTGTCAGGAAATTTCTCCTCAGTTAGGAGGATAAATTTCTCCTTAGTCTCCAGTCCCCTAATCCTCTTTGTTGCTCTTCTCTGCACTCTTTCTAGAGTCTCCACATCTTTTCTACATCGTGGTGATCAAAACTGAATGTAGTATTCCAAGTGTGGCCTTACCAAGGCATTATAAAGTGATATTAACACTTTACGTGTTCTTGATTCTATCCCTCTGTTTATGCAGCCTAGAACTGTGTTGGCTTTTTTGGCAGCTGCTGCCCATGGCTGGCTCATATTTAAATGGTTGTCCACTAGAACTCCAAGATCCCTTTCACAGTTACTACCATTGAGCAAGGTACTGTGACCTGACAAAAGCGCGCACGACAAAAGCGTGCCGACAACACTGTGTCGCTAAAACCGCGACGTCATCACCGCGCCGACAACAGTGCGGCGACAGAAGGGTGCTTTACAACAGCACAACGACAGAAAGCCGATTTAAGTTAAGGTAAGGGTTAGGGTTAGGGTTAGGGTTAGGGTTAGGGTTAGGGTTAGGGTTAGGGTTAGGGTTAGGGTTAGGGTTAGGGTTAGGGTTAGGGTTAGGGTTAGGGTTAGGGTTAGGGTTAGGGTTAGGGTTAGGGTTAGGTAAGGGTTAGGGTTAGGGTTAGGGTTAGGGTTAGGGTTAGGGTTAGGGTTAGGGTTAGGGTTAGGGTTAGGGTTAGGGTTAGGGTTAGGGTTAGGGTTAGGGTTAGGGTTAGCTTTTGAATGCTAGTAAAAGCATTTTGCTGAGTGCTTCGGAAGGCACGGATTTGCCCTCCGCGGTTATGTCGGCACGGAAAAGGGCTTCGCGGTTTTGTTGGTGAACCGCAAGGTACCACCTATACTGTATCTGTGCATTTCATTTTTGTTGCCTAAATGTAGAATCTTACTCTTTTCACCATTGAATTTCATTTTATTAGATAGTGCCCAATGTTCAAGTTTGTCAAGATCCTTCTGTATCTTTAGCCTATCTTCTGGAGTGTTGGCTATTCCTGCCAGCTTGGTGTCATCTGCAAATCTGATGAGTTCCCCATTTATTCCCTCATTCAAATCATTGATGAAGATGTTAAAGAGTACTGGGCCCAAAACAGAGCCTTGGGGTACTCCACTCATACTTCCCTCCATGAAGATGCAGTTCCATGGAGGACTACACATTGAGTGCGGTTGGTCAGCCAGTTACAAATCCATCTGGTGGTGATGCTATCTAACCCACATTCTTCTACTTTATCTAGTAGTAGGTTATGGTCTACCTTATCAAATGCCTTACTGAAATCTAAGTAAACTATATTGACGGCATTCCTCTGGTCCACTAATTTTGTCACATTATCAAAGAATGCAATAAGATTAGTCTGGCATGATCTGTTTTTGACAAACCCATGTTGGCTTTTGGCTATTTCTTTGTTTGCTTCTAGGTGTTCGCTAATTTGTTGCTTGATTATCTTTTCCAGATTCTTTCCTGGTATTGAGGTCAGGCTGATAGGTCTGTAAATTCCTGAATCTGTTTTTTTCCCTTTTTTAAAGATGGGAACCACATCAGCTCTTTTCCAGTCCTCTGGTAGTTCCCTGGTGCTCCAGGATCTCTGAAAGATATAGTTCAGTGGTTCTGAGATCTCGTCTGCCAGTTCTTTCAGAACCCTGGAGTGTAATCCATCTGGTCCTGGTGATTTGAACTCATCTAGGGTAGACTGGTGCTCACTTACCATTTTCTTCCCTATTTCAACTTGTGTTCCTAATCTGATTTTTGTGGTGCTGTTTTTGATAGGTTGGACTGTTTTATCCCTTTGTGTAAAGACAGATGTAAAACATGAGTTAAATAGTTCTGCTTTCTCCCTGTTGTTTGTCACCTTCTTGCCACTTTCTCCCAGCAATGGACCAATTGTTTCCTTAACTTTTTTCTTGTTTTTAACATGTTGGAAGAAGTTTTTTTTGTTATGTTTTACTTTTGTGGCAAGCCTTTCTTCATTGTGAGCCTTAGCTTTCCTCACTTCATCTTTACATGCTCGGGCTATTTGCTGATATTGTGCCTTAGTTATGTCCCCTTCTTCCATTTTTTATACTTATCTTTTTTGTCTTTCAATTTGTCAGAGAGTTCTTTATGCAGCCATGCTGGATTATTTTGGGAACTGTTATTTTTTTTTCTTCATTGGTATTGTGCTAGACTGGGCTTTTGTAATCTCATTTTTCAAAATTTCCCAAGCTTCTTGAGTTGTTTTCCCTTTGAGGATTCTCATCCATGGAATTTTTTCCAAGGTCTCTCTAAGTTTATTGAAATTAGCTCTCTTAAAGTCCAAGACTATAGTTCCACTTTGTTCTACTACTTTTGTTTGCATAATGTTGAATTCCAATATTGCATGGTCACTTGCCCCCAGGGTTACTGTGGCTTCAATACCTTCTATCCTTTCCTCTCTGTTAGTGAGAATTAAGTCCAATATGGCTGATCCCCTGGTTCTTTTTTCTACTTTTTGGGAAACATAGTTGTCGGCTATGTTTGTTAGGAACCTGTTGGATCTTCCACTTGGTGCAGTTTGTTTCCCAGTTGATGTCATGGTAGTTAAAATCCCCCACTACTATTGTGATGTGCTTCCTACATACCTTAGTTAGCTGACTAGCAAAAAGTTCATCTACTTCCACTGTTTGGATGGATGGCCTGTAGTATAGACCTATGGCAATGCCATTTCCCTCCAACCTTTAATATTGACCCAAATGCATTCAAGATAGTTCTCATCATTGTTGTGCTCTATTTCTGTAGAGAAGTAATTATTTCTTATACATAGTGCAACTCCATATGGGTGGAAAACTCGTTTCCTTTCTCACAAAGTCCTCCAAGTTTAGATAAGAAAGATCCTTTAAAAAAAACCAATGAAATTTGGCAGTTCCTTCCTCCAAAATCCCCCCCGCCAAAAAGCAATGAAGGAAACTCTACCAGCAAACACACGTTTTTCTATAATGTCCCCTGATGTTTTTCCCACTATAGGCTCATCCCCATTAACTACCAGCAGTTGCTTGCCTTGATGTTTGCTGTCTCTGAGATCAATAAGGATTTTCTTCTGCTCCCCAACATCACCCTTGGCTTCCACATCTATCGCCATTTCCAGGGAGAGATGGATATTTCCTTAAACAGCCTCTCCGTGCTCTCTGCACGAGGCCAAGTGGTTCCAGGTTACAAATGTGACCATCTGGACACTCTGCTGTCCGTCATTGGTGGTCTCAGTGCCAAATTCTCAAGGCTGATGGCCTCCATCTTCAGCACCTTTAAGGTCCCACAGGTAAGAGAGTTCCACTGGATAGAGCATGGAGTAGACAGAGATCAGAAGGTTACTCAGGAACCAAGGATGAAACCAAAGGTAGTTTTTTTGGAGGTAGCATAACATGAGGTTGTAACAATTTATATGTGATAAAAGGGTAGCCATTATTTTAGTGCCATTTATGGTTGATGGTTTCTACCCTTGTTTTCTGAGGTACCTCAACCAATCAAAATGGGTAACTTGTAAGCTATTCCTAAGAAGGTTCAGTTTGCAACTCAACTCAGCTTGACTGCTGGGGCCATCAACCACACAATGATGACCCCTAAAGTCAACATCAACATTTACTTTGTCTTTGAAAAAAGAATCTCTTTTTCTCCAGCTCGGTGTTGGCTTTGAGTTCTCTCAGGGAGAGAGAAGAGTTTATCCTTCCTTCTTCCGGATTAATCCCAAGGAATCTCCTCAGTATGTGGGTTTAGTCCAACTGCTCCTGTATTTCCAGTGGAACTGGGTTGGGCTTCTGGCCCCTGAAGATGACAGGGGAGAACATTTCATCTCTATTGTGATGCCAATGCTCAAGGAGAAAGAGATCTGCCTGGCCTTCACTGGAATGTTGAAATTGGATGGTATTCATATTATGGCGAAAAAATTACTTCACATTTTCCAAACATGGTCTAAAATAGATGTGTTTATCCTGTTTGGAGATTCCACTCTTACTAGCAGTGTACAAGGAGCTGCGTCCATTTATGATAAAATTGAAAGGATATCATTTAGGAAAGTTTGGATCTTAACTTCCCATTGGAAACTTAGTATGGATGAATCTAAACATGTATTGCTATTTATAAAGCCTTTCCATGGGGTCTTGCATTTTAGGGACCATACCGATGATGTCTCAGGATTCAGCCACTTCCTCCTGTCGTTAGACCCCTTGAACCCCCAAGGAGATGTCTTTCTCCCTCAATGGTGGGAATTTGTCTTTGTCTGCAAAATCCATAACTCAGGAAAGACCTCTCCAAAGGGGGAAAAACAATGCACACAGGAAAGGAGAATCTGCAGAATCTGCCCAATTACACTTTTGAAAGGAGCATGACAGGTGAAAGTTACAATATCTACAATGCCGTTTATGCACTGGCACACGCTTTACATGCAATGCATGGATCCAGAGCCCAACCGACCATGATGAGGCTTGGAAAGAGGATCTCAATTGTCCAATCATGGCAGGTAATTAATGTGGCTTTTGACTCAGTCCACACATGCTTTGAAAGGAAACTCCCCATATCAATTTCTTCTAATCCTGATTAAATGTCTGCATACTCCCATATCAATCCATCTCAAATCATATTAAAATATCAATTATTAAAAGTAAAGGTTCCCCTCTCACATACAAGCTAGTCGTTCCAGACTCTAGGGGGCGCTGCTCATCTCCATTTTTAAAGCCGAAGAGCCAGCGCTGTCCAAAGATGTCTCCATGGTCATGTGTCCACCACAACTGAACGCCAAAGGCACATGGAACACTGTTCCCTTCCCACCAAAGGTGGTTCCTATTTTTCTACTTGCATTTTTACATGCTTTCGAACTGCTAGGTTGGCAGAAGCTGGGTCAAGTAACGGGAGCTCACTCCATTATGCAGGGCTAGGGATTCAAACTGCCGACCTTTCTGATCTACAAGCTCAGTGTCTCAATTGAATCAATTATTAAAATTATTAAAAATTATTAAAAATGGTTAAAACCATGTTTTATTGAAAGAGGGTAGAGGAGGGGGGGAAGTAAATGAAACCAATGGTCCATAGGTTCCACAGAGGAAAGACTTTTATAAAGTCCTGAATGGGCTTCAACAGCTGCCCGAGTTTCAGAAGATTAGGTTAGGTTAGGTTTATTGGACTTTTATGCCGCCCTTCTCCCAAAGGACTCAGGGCGGAGTACAACATAAAAACACATATTACAAAAGTTAAAAGAAAGATTAAATAGAATATCCCCCCCAAAAAACCAATAGACATTTACAATGAGATTTAGAAATTAGATTAAAATTAATTAATTTTATTCAGGCCAGGCTGGCTTGCTGGAAAAGCCAACTTTTTAGTGCGCGCTGGAAGGACCGGAGGTCGGGAATTATGCAAAGCTCTGGGGGCAGCTCATTCTGGAGGGAAGGCGCTCCCACAGAGAAGGCTCTCCCCCTGGGGATGACCAGCCGACACTGTCTGGCCGACGGCACCCTGAGGAGGCCAACTGGACAGTGGGAGGCTACCAATGGCAGTAGGTGGTCTTGCAAGTACCCTGGGCCTAAGCCATGGAGCGCTTTAAAGATCATAATTAATACCTTGAATCGCACCCGGAAAACAACCAGCAACCAGTGCAGGCCGCCTAAAAGGGGTGTAACATGGGAGCACCTAGGTACCCCCATGATAACCCGCGTGGCTGCATTCTGGACCAGCTGAAGCCTCCGGGTGCTCTTCAAGGGCAGCCCCATGTAGAGAGCGTTACAGTAGAAGGCGACCATTCCGAGGAGGAGGTGTCAGCAGAAGCAAGATAGCAATCTGGGTGTGTTTGTGCAACATACAGCAGGTCGGTTGAAATCTTAGAGGGCATCTATGCGGAACAATCTCTGTTTTGCTCAGAATGTGCCACAAATTCAACTTGTAAAAATTCACTCAATGCATTTTAAGCTTGTTTTATGTTCCCATGGTTTAGTATCCTGTGTGACCCTCTGCCTTTTTTTTTGTTTTGTTTACCATTTGTTGCACTAGCCAGCTTGTTGTGTGAAAGCAGCCTCTGTCAACCACAGCACACGGCAGGATTCAAAGTGGTCCTAATTTGAATTTTCAGTACCAAAGGCTAACTTTTGGACCTCTCTGGACAGTGAAGTGACCAACCAGGGCAAATGCTTCCTTCTACATGGCCCCACTGGGTCAGACCTGGTTCCTGCATTCTGCTGCCTTTGAGTCAGTGGTGGGTTTCAGGTGGTACGGCCTGGTATGGGCGTACCGGTAGTAACCGGAAGCAGTGGCCACCATACCAGTATGGCGGCTTATTTGGCTCGCTCCCTGTGTTCCATAGCTGTTTATAATGTGACTGGCCAATTGCACATGTGCACACAGCATGCAGTCCCTGCACAACCACCGCCAAGCAGCTGGGTGTCATAGGGTGGTGGTGTGTGCATGCGCAATCAGTGCACATCCCCAACTAGCACGCCTGGTCCCATGCGCACCGTACCGATTGTGACGGGATCCGGAACCCACCACTGCTTTATGTATGAGGTAGAGAAAGTCAGTGGAATGTATATGAATATTAGTAGCTGAGGTTGGTAGCTAGGCTGTTGTTCTGAGCTCCGAGCTTGGCAATTCTGTTACAAACATTTTGTCACCATTTGAGGAGACATCGTCAGTGTGCTTTGAATTGTGTTCGTCTGTCAGAACACTGGACTTTAAAGTCAGTGGAATGTTCCATGGTTGTGATAGAAATTATTCATTTCTAAAATTCATTTGTCAATTAACAAGACTTGGGCCAAAGTAACCATTTGAAAGTGGGTGTAGCCCAGGGGTGAAATGTTACCAGTTTGGGACGGTTTACCTGAAGCGGTAGTAAAAAAAAAATGCAACTGGTTTGCCTGAAGCGGTAGTAAGAAAACATTTTTTAAAAGTTCTGATGATCACGCAGCACAGCTGATTGTCACACAGCTGATCATCGAAACTTTTTTTAGCATTTTTTGCTACCAGTTCAGATGAACCAATAGTAAAAAACATGCTTTAAAAAGGTTTTAATCAGCTGTGCAACAATCAGCTGTGCCGTGCAATTTATATTCACACTGCACAGCTGTCCCCCACCCACTGTTCTACTTACCATATTTTTCAGAATATAGGACGCACCTTTTTCCCTCAAAAAAGAGGCTGAAAATCTGGGTGTGTCTTATACACTGAATATAGCATTTTTTGCTCTCAAAACCTTGTCCTCTTCACCAAAATGGCCATGCATAGCTTTTAGGAGGCTTTCAGAGAGCTGCTGGGGGCTGGGGAGGAGGGAAATGAGCAAAAAATGGGCCATTTTTTGCTCAATTTAGCCCTCCCCCCAGCTCCCAGAAGCACTCTATAAGCTTCCTAAAGGCTATCCATGCCCTTTTTTTTGCCCATTTTTGCCCCCCTCCCCAGAGCACTCTACAAGCCTCCTAAGGGCTATTCATGCCCTTTTTTAAAAAAACAGTTTTGGGAGGTTTGCAGAGTGCAAAAACTTTTTTTAAAAAATTGCCTCTTCAAAACCTTGGTGCGTCTTATACTCTGGTGTGTCTTATACTCTGAAAAATACGGTACCTTTGCAGGCTCAGCAACTTCGGTACTAAGCAAACTGGTAGCAGACTTCAGAGCATTTCGCCTCTGGCTATAATTAGATTTGGAATATGGAATTAATTTTTTGTTTGTATTGTATTTTGATAAAACTGGAGTTGGAAACCATAACCTGTGATAAAGGAAACTTTTGTAGTTTCAAATATTTGGTGTTACTCCTGATTCTTCAGATCTCCACCAACAGAATTCCTCTAACTTCTCAGATATAAACCCATTTTCTCAAGATGGCCATTATGTGATGATAGAAGCCATGATGTCTCGTTTGTAGCTCTAGCCCAAATACTCCAATTTCTGAAGGTCTCCTTTCTTTCAGATTCTTCCCTATTTGAGGAACGTGCAGTTCAACAACAGTGCTGGAGATGAAGTCTCCTTCTCAGAAGAAGGACTGGGATCTGCTCGTTATGATCTTCTCAACTGGGTTCTCCTCCCCAATCGATCTTTTGTCCCCATGAAAGTTGGGCAGGTAAATCCTGAGGCTCCCCCAGGCCAGGATTTCACCATTAACTCTGATGGAATCGTCTGGGCCAGAAAGGTGAGCTGCAAGGAAATGTTGTAAGTTCAGGGAAGGATTCATTCTCTTCCTGAGATGCAGAACATTTTCCTAATTTGAAAAATAAGCAATTGAATCAGAAATTATGACAGTTATTTGGTAACATGCAGCAGTTTCATTATAGCAATAGCAATAGCAGTTAGATTTATATACCACTTCATAGGGCTTTCAGCCCTCTCTAAGCGGTTTACAGAGTCAGCATATTGCCCCCAACAACAATCCGGGTCCTCATTTTACCCACCTCGTAAGGATGGAAGGCTGAGTCAACCCTGAGCCGGTGAGATTTGAACAGCCAAACTGCAGAACTGCAGTCAGCTGAAGTAGCCTGCAGTGCTGCATTTAACTACTGTGCCACCTCGGCTCTATATGTAGGTCATCCCAAGTTTTTCTCTTTTCTCTTTCAGAAGGTGCCATTTGCCAGGTGTGGCAGGAAAAGGTGCCAGGCAGGAGAGAGGAGAAGAGTTCCAGAGGGCAAGCCAGTTTGTTGCTACCAGTGTGATGTTTGTCCAGAAGGGACATTTTCTAATCAGACAGGTAGAGCAGACATCAAACGTAAATCTTCCAGGATTAGGAAGATATTCATTAAGTCATTTTGTTATTGTTGTCATTTTTTTTATACAATTGACATGAAATCATATTTTTCAGCAAAAGTGCCCTGGCCACAGAGGCCACCTTTCCCAATCCTCAGCAGTTCCATGTATGACAGATTTAGGGCAGAATTTATGAATCTCCAACTTGGATTTCCACTCCTACTCTAACATCCAATTGGAAAAACCAACTTCCATCTTTCCTGACCAAGCTTTAATTTTGATTATTCAGAAAATGCTCCTTCCGTCAACACTATTAAACTCTGAGGACACACACCTGCCATAGAGAGATTGAAGATCCATCTATCTATGTCTCTTTGATAGAGAAGGAGGGAGCAAAAAAATTCTGAATGAACAGAATTGAAGTAGAAAGCAAAGGGAATAAGGCAGGAATAATGTATACACACACAAAACAGCAGCATTCTTGGATAACAGATATATTGGTCTGTGTGTTTCAGAGGTCGGTAGCTCCTGGATTCAGTCCGGTTTGGCCAAATTGGTAGTGGCGGAGGCACGAGTGCGTGAGCATGAGCGAACTGGTAGTATACCAGTTAGTAACTCACCACTGGTGTGTTCCGTTATAAAATGGGATAAAAAACAGGCAGCAATCTCAAACTGAAACCATGGTAGTTGCTCAAGAAATTCTTCAAGAAATCTTTGACAAAGAGTTTTGATTTCAGATGCAGCTCACTGTGAACCCTGCCCAGAAGACAAATATCCCAACAAGGACAAGGACCAATGCATTGCCAAGAAGATCCACTTCCTTGCCTATCAAGAAACCCTGGGATACATCTTAGTTTTCCTTGTTCTTTTTCTCGCTACTATAACATCTGCAATCCTGATTATTTTCTATAAAAATCATAACACACCAATCGTCAAGGCCAACAACCGAGATCTCACTTACATCCTCCTGGTCTCCCTCCTGCTCTTCTTCCTTTGTTCCTTCCTCTTCATTGGTCAACCAGGGACACTCACCTGCCTCTTCCAACAATCTGCCTTTGCCATTCTTTTTGCCCTTGCGGTTTCTTCTGTCTTGGCAAAAACTGTCATGGTGGTTCTGGCCTTCATGGCCACCAAGCCAGGGAACAAGACAAGGAAACTCTTGGGAAAACCACTGACCAACTCCATTGTCATAGCCTGTCCCCTGATCCAAGCAGTCCTTTGTGCCACCTGGCTGGGAACCTCTCCCCCATTTCCTAACTTGGACTTCTACCCCCTATTTGGAGAAATCATCTTGGAATGCAAGGAAGGCTCAGCTTTAATGTTCTACATTGTCCTCGCCTACCTAGGTTTTTTGGCTTTCATCAGTTTCACAGTGGCATTTCTAGCTAGGAAATTGCCTGACAGTTTTAATGAAGCCAAGTTCATTACTTTTAGTATGCTGGTGTTTTGTAGTGTTTGGATCTCCTTCCTCCCCACCCACCTGAGCACCAAAGGGAAATCCATGGTGGCTGTGGAGATCTTCTCCATTCTGGCCTCTGGAGCTGCTCTCTTGGCTTGTATCTTTTTTCCCAAATGCTACATTATCCTACTAAGTCCTGAACTGAATTGTAGAGAAAATATAGTAAGAAACAAGAATCTCTAACAAATGCAGGGATAGGCTGCATTTATATTTATCTTTGAGGCATGTTTACAATGTGATAAATATCTAGCAATGAGGACATGAAGAGGAATCTATCCATTAATAATTCCTTATGAAGTGCTATGATTGGTCACTGTCAGACCCACTATCTTTGGCTTGGCGCCTTGCTGGCATCCTGCCATCAAAGGACCAGTGAGGAGGGTGGAAGAAGTGGGCAATAACCCTGTATTCAGATATGATGGGGAATAGGGAGGGGGGATGACATCTGAAGAAGAGCAGACCAGCATGGAATTGATTGTACCAGTCTTGAGGCCATATATCCTGAGAGTGGGATTTTACCAACCCCCAAACATCTCAGCACTCTCAAAACATCTAGGTGAAGCTGCATTGGTCAGCAATGGACATCATGGGGGAAGGGAAAACGTTTATACTGTTCGTGCGGGAAACTCAGATCTCTCCTGACTTTACTGCAGTCAGCATCTTTTAGTAAAAGACTCTTTCACTTCAACCAAATGGAGTCAAGGGTCTTTCTTTCCTAAGGGATCAGACTGGGGAGGTCTGACAGTCTTACACTTGTTGTCAACAACAATCAGCCAGCCTTTTATCAAGTCTTTGAAGTGTTCTCAGTGACACTTTTGTGTTTATTATTTCAAGGACATGGTCTCGTTTTATTCCTTTTAATGGATTTCTTTTAAGGGTTAGTTTTTTTTAAAGGTTGCATTTACTATCAATGTTTCTAAGCCTGTATAATTGTTTCCCATAGATTTATGGGCTTTGTAGAATTCCCTACTATTATTCAACTATTTTTAAAGTGGTAGAGTTTAAATCCCCCAACCATCCATTTATGCTGTGCTGTCTCATCAATGTGGAGCCATTTCCAGGGGGAGGGGAAATGAGCGAAGAAGGATATTGCAAAAATCCCCACTCCCTCCCCACTCCTGGGGGGAAGGATATTGCAAAATTCCCATTTCCTCTCTATTCCTGGGGGGGGGGGGAGATTGCAAAATTCCCACTCCCTCCCCACTCCGGGGGGGGGAGAAAGATATTGCAAAATCCCCATTCCCTCCCAACTCCTGGGGGAAGGATATTGCAAAACTCCATTCTCACCCCACTCTAGGGCCAGCCAGAGGTGGTATTTGCCGGGTTCTCCGAACTCCTCAAAATTTCCACTACTGGTTCCCCAGAACCTGCTGAATTTCACCCCTGAACCAAACCCAGTTTGATACCCCAAAGCAGAAAATAACAGCTGGACTTGATGTGCAATGTGTTGAATCTGAATCCGATTTGTTGTTGCAAGATGTGAAGAAAAAAAGAACCTGATCTGAAAATTAGAGATTTGCCAGAAAAGTTTGAAAGGAATGCAAGAAATTCTGAGATAATTGAATTGATGAATGATGGACTAGACTTCCCTGGCAAAATGAATGCTGTGTTTTTAAAGAGACTTTTTGAGATTTACAACAGAGACTTATGAATTTGGAAAAAATGAGATGCAATTGTTGGGAAAGTTCCCAATTAAAATCCTAAGGAATTTTTTTTTATTGAGAGCCAAATGAGTTTTCATCCTAGACAGATCCGAGGTAGTGATGGTGATTATTTGTGGCAGATAAGAAGGCTTTGTAGACTTTCTATGAGTTAAATACAATAATAGATTGTTAACATGTCAGAGTGCACACAGCTTTACTATGTGAGACTACCCAGGAGCAATAACAGACAAACAGAGGTTTGTAATAAATAGTGGTTTTATCTACAAAATAATATCTATTATACATACATATCAGTGGTGGGTTCCGGATCCCAGTGCAACCAGTACAGTGTAACAGGGCGGATGTTCACCACATGCACGCAGGCAGCACTCACGCAGTGCAGGCATGCATACTTACCACCTGCGATGCTCCAGCTGCTTGGCAGAGCATCACGCAAGCATCATATGCTCCGTGCATAGAAGCCCCGATTGTCTCAAATGCAGGTAAGGAGGGCGGGCGGGCAGGTGGGCCCTCCGGAGCACCATACCGGAACAGTACCTGGTGTTCCCAGCAGGCACCAGTACTCCCGTACTGCGGCGTACCAGTCGTATTCCATCACTGATACACATACTATAGGCAGAAGTCAAACAATCTGTAAATTGTAGCAAGGAAGAACACACAGCAAGAGAGAAACACCCTAACAGGGCCTCTTATTATTATACGGGCTCTTAAAGGGATAACAGCCAAAAACCTTGCTGGCTCATTCCCATCATTACATCAGTGCATCATTATAGCAACTGGTCAGTTCTTAAATCACTACCCTGACATAACAGGGAGCTTTGAATTTTAACTTTGCTGTTGATTATCCTGTTAACTATTATTTCCTCATAAATTTATGACAAGTCAAATATGTTAGAAATTCTGTTTATATATATCACAGGCCAAACAAAGGGTACAGTCACCATGTGCTTTTACTACTTAACTGTTTAACTGTAACAGGAAACTGTAACAGGAAACATAGAGGATATACCATAGATCCAAATTTGTAAACACTGCCATCTAGGGGCTGAATACTACTGTAGTTGTTACATAAAATACATTCCAATAATGAAGTCCAACAAAATAGATGTAGACATTTATAAATCTTGGACCTATTTCGCATGAGGGAAAGCTATTATTGTTGCAATATATTTGTCAATGCTCAACTAGGGGGAATTTTTTGTCCTTTTCATTTTTTGTCCTTTTAACTCACCTCTTTTTGAAATATTTTTGTCTAATTTTAGCAATAGCAGTTAGACTTATATACCACTTCATAGGGCTTTCAGCCCTCTCTAAGCGGTTTACAGAGTCAGCATATTGCCCCCAACAACAATCTGGGTCCTCATTTTACCCACCTCGGAAGGATGGAAGGCTGAGTCAACCCTGAGCCAGTGAGATTTGAACAGCCGAACTGCAGAACTGCAGTCAGCTGAAATAGCCTGCAGTGCTGCATTTAACCACTGCGCCACCTCGGCTCTATTTTGTTTTGTTTCGTTTGAATTCCTCCCCTTTTGGGTTTTGTATTTAAATTTTCTGAATAAAATAAAAAAAATGGTTAAAAAAAGATTCAAACTGAGAATGTTCCTTCCCATCCAACAGCCTTTATGCACAAGGTCAAAACTGGGACAGCATGGCTTGTCAATCAACGGTTGCACAATGGAATATCATCAATGTACAGATGATACCAGACTTCTGACTGAGAAAGCTTTATTGATGCTTCCTGAAAATCAGGGGATTGGGCTCAATCTCTCCCTCTAACCAACACTGAATGGAACCAGCTTCAGACAAAGGAAAGGACCACATAAAAATCTGTTCCCATTCTTATTACTCCAGTTTCTAATCTCATCCCCTGCCGTATTGGTATAAATAAACTAGTTATTCCTTTCCGATCATTAGCATGATTGCTCATCATACAACAGATTATTGCGTGCCACCACACACACTAACACTCACACTATCTGAGCCAACTATGGCACCAGCCAAAATCCATCTTGTCTGCAGGGACAGTTTCATGTAGGTCAAATCAGGGATGAAATCTAAATATTTTGTGCCACCGGTTCTGTGGGCGTGGCCTGGTGGGGGATCATGTGACTGGATGGGCATGGCCAACTTTTTTTCACTTTTTAAAGCATTTTTTTCCTGCAGGTTTGGGCGAATAGGCAGGAAAAAAATGCTTTAAAAAGTGGGGGGGAGCTTCTGACAATCGCACAGCTGACAACTGAGTTGCGCAATCCTCGGAAGCTCTTTTTTACTCCTGGTTCACAGAACCAATGATAATCGTCCCTACCGGTTCAGCCAAACCAGGCCGAACCGGGAGGTTTTCACCTCTGGCTAAATCCACAACTTCACCACAACTCTCAAATCTACCTGCTCTGTGCAAGGAGAGACACAAACATGTTTTCCATTCTGCTGATGAAGAGAAGCTGTTGTTAAGTAGGCAAGACCATGCCTGTTCCTTGCAATTATCAGAAGAAGAATTAATTCTGAAACTATCCCCTGTGGATTTCTAGACACAAAATTCTTCCAAGATAAAATCTGCTTTAAGAAATATCTCTGAGTGGGGGCAGGACATGTCAACGTAGCTGGTCTTGCACAGAGTTAACTCCTGGCTTAGCCCAAAGGCAGGTAAGAATCCATCAGAATAGGGCTGGAAGGGATTGTAGGGGTCTCCTAATCTAATCTCCTGCTCAAGTAGGAGACCCTATAGACACCAGGAGCCATGGTGGCACAGTAGTTAGAATGCAGTATTTCAGGCTAATTCTGCTGACTGCTAGTTCGATCCTCACTGGCTCAAGGTTGACTCAGCCTCCCATTCTTCTGAGGTTGGTAAAACAAGGACCCAGATTGTTGGGGGCAAGAGGCTAACTCTGTAAACTGCTTAGAGAGGGCTGTAAAGCATTGTGAAGAGGTATATAAGTCTAAGTGATCTATCTATCTATCTATCTATCTATCTATTTATCATCTCTATCTCTATTCTATCATCTATCATCTATCATCTATCATCTATCATCTGTCATCTGTCATCTGTCATCTGTCATCTGTCATCTGTCATCTGTCATCTGTCATCTGTCATCTATCATCTATCATCTATCATCTATCATCTATCATCATCTATCATCTATCATCTATCATCTCTATTTCTAATCTATCCTCTATCATCTAGCTATCTAGCTATCCCTCTATCCCTCTATCTATCATCTATCTACAGTGGTACAGTGGTTAGAGTGCAGCTCTGCAGGCTACAATTTGGCAGTTGATATCTCACCAGGTTCGAGGTTGACTCAGCCTTCCATCCTTCCGAGCTTGCTAAAATGAGGACCCAGATTGTTGCGGGCAAGAGGCTAACTCTGTAAACTACTTAGAAAGGGCTGTAAAGCACTGTGAAGCGGTACACATATGTCTAAGTGCTTCCTCTATCGTCTATCGTCTATCGTCTATCGTCTGTCGTCTGTCGTCTGTCGTCTATCGTCTATCGTCTATCGTCTATCGTCTATCGTCTATCGTCTATCGTCTATCGTCTATCGTCTATCGTCTATCGTCTATCGTCTATCGTCTATCGTCTATCGTCTATCGTCTATCGTCTATCATCATCTATCATCTATCATCTATCATCTATCATCTATCAATCATCTATCATCTATCATCTATCTATCATCTATCATCTATCATCTATCTATCATCTATCATCTATCATCTCTATCTATCATCTATCCCTTATCCCTCTATCTATCACCTATCTACAGTGGTACAGTGGTTAGAGTGCAGCACTGCGGGCTACAATTTGGCAGTTGATATCTCACCAGGCTCAAGGTTGACTCAGCCTTCCATCCTTCCAAGCTCGGTAAAATGAGGACCCAGATTGTTGGGAGCAAGAGGCTGACTCTGTAAACCGCTTGGAGAGGGTTACAAAGCACTGTGAAGTCGTGTCTAAGTGCTATTGCTATTGCTATACCATCTCAGACAAGTGGTTGTCCAGTCTCTTCTTAAAAACCTCCAGTGATGGAGCACCCATAACTTCTGGAGGCTAGCTGTTCCACTGGTTAGTTGTCTTCACTATTAGGAAGTTTCTCCTTCATTTCATGTTGCTTCTCTCCTTGATTAATTACATCCATTGTTTCTTGTCTTGCCTTTGAAAAGAAAAAGCATTGTTGATACAAATTTGTCCTTGGGACATGCAGGTAGTGGTGTCTATTGTGCTAAAGCTTTGGTGAGATTTCAAGCAATGCCTGCAATTCAGTTTCTGAACAAACCTTGATTTCTTGTCTAGGAGGGAAGGTGAGAAGAATGACTGGGCTGCCTCACCTGCTGCTGCTGCTTCTCTTCTGGCTCCTGCCACCACCTACTGCGAAGAGGCTACAAACCGTATGTGTGTTAAGGAATTGTTTAAAATCACCAAAAAGCTACTACAGGCCTGGTGATCTCATTATTGGTGGGAATTTGCCTTTGGAAACCTTGCTTCTGCCCAAAGTTCCACACTTTCAAAATGACCCATTCATGCTTTCTATACCAACTTTGTAAGTTCCACCTTGATGGGAAATAAGTAGATAATTTTCCATTGAATCATAGAGCTGGAAAAGACCTTCTAGTCCAGTCCTCTCTTCAAGGCAGGAGCCTCATACCATCCCAGTCAAATTTCTGTCTGGTCTATTTTTGAAAACTCCCAGTGTTTTAATAAATGACTTAGATGAGGGAATAGAAGGGGAACTTACCAAATTTGCAGATGATACTAAGCTGGTAGGAATAGCTAACACCCTAGAAGATAGGCTCAAGATCCAGATGGATCTTGACAGGCTTGAACACTGTGCCCTATATAGCAAAATGAAATTGAGTGTGGAAAATAATTAAAGTCTTACACTTAGACAAGAAAAACCCAAAATATACATATAGTCTGGGTGAAATCAGGCTTAATAGCAGTGACTATGAGAGAGATCTTGGAGTCTTAGTGCACAGCCAGTTAAATATGAGCCAGCAGTGTGCCCTGGGACCCACAAAAGCCAATTCCATCCTAAATTGCATTAACAGAGGGATATAATCAAGATCAAGGGAGGTACTAATAGTACTCTATAAAGCCTTAGTAAGACCACATCTAGAGTACTGCATCCAGTTTTGGTCACCACACTATAAAAAAGATGTTGAGGCTCTAGAAAGAGAGCAGAGAATAGCAATAGCAATAGCAATAGCAGTTAGACTTATATACCGCTTCATAGGGCTTTTACAGCCCTCTCTTAGCGGTTTACAGAGTCAGCATATTGCCCCCAACAACAATCCGGGTCCTCATTTTACCCACCTCGGAAGGATGGAAGGCTGAGTCAACCCTGAGCCGGTGAGATTTGAACAGCCAAACTGCAGAACTGCAGTCAGCTGAAGTAGCCTGCAGTGCTGCATTTAACCACTGCGCCACCTCGGCTCTTAGAAGAGCAACCAGGATGATGAGGGGATCGGAGGCTAAAACATACAATGAATGGATGGAGGAACTGGGCATGGCTAGTCTAGTGAAGAGAAGGACCAGGGGAGACATGATAGCAGTCTTCCAATATTTGAGGGGCTGCCATGGAGAGGAGGGGGTCAAGCTGTTTTCCAAAGTGCCTGAAGGAAAGACAAGGAATTATGGATGGAAACTGAGCAAGGAGAGAGATTCAACTTGGAAATAAGGAGAAATTTTCTGACAGTGAGAACTATCAACCAATGGAACAGAAGTTGCCTTTGGAAGTTGTGGGAGCTTCATCACTGGAGGCTTTCAAGAAGAGACTGAACTGCCGTTTGTCAGAAATGGTGTAGGGACTCTTGCTTGGACTAGATGACCTACAAGGTCCCTTCCAACTCTGTTAATCTGTTAAATCAGTGATGGAGCACCCTCAACTCCATGAGGCAAGCTGTTCCATTGACTAATTGTTCTCAGTGTCCGGAAATTTCTCCTTACTTCTAGGTTGTAGCTCTCTTCAACAAGCTTCTTACCCATTGCTTCCTGTCCTGCCTTCTAGTGACTTTGACAATAAGTCAATCCCTTCTTCTTTGCGAAAGCCCCACAAATACTAGAAGACCATTATCATGTCTCCTCCCCCCAAAGAAAAATTGGATGGACATCCCTTAATTGTTGTCATATGATTTAGCCTCCTAACCCTTTATCATCTTTCCTCTTCTCTGCACACTTTCTAGTATTTCAACATCTTTTCTGCATCATGTTGACCAGAACTAGATGAAGAATTCCAAGTGTGGTCTTAGTAGTAGGGTGTAAAGCACAATAAGGGAATAAGAGAACCACTTACGTATGAGCCAGAAGTATGTTGTGGCTGTCAAAAATGCATTCCTAGGCTGCATCAACAGAGGGACTGTGTTGGCCTTTTTTGACAGCTGCAGCACATTCCTGGCCCATATGTGAGTGATGGTTTATTATGACCCCTGGATCTTTCTCACAGGTATTTCTATTGAGCCACATGTTCTATAGCTTGGCATTTGGGTCAGGGTCTCTTCAGATCCCTGCAATGCATTTCCATCAATGCTCGAGTCTATCAAGAATCTTCTTCTGTATGTGGCATTGCGTATCAACACCAACTCTCCTTTAGCTACGTCTGGTACACTCTGGGTCCATAACCAGTGTTAGGTATGCTCCCCGTTGGGAGAGTGAATATGTCCAGAGAAGCATTGTGAGAGTGGTGTTGGAGAACACACAAACCAGCATACAGAGACACTGCAGTTTAAATAGGCTTTTACTTTCGTGGAAATAGAGGTATCAGAGTCCATCAAACAGTTCAAGTCATACACAGATAAGTCAGTCAGTCATCAATGTCTTTCACTTAAGAGATAATCCAAATAACATAGTCCAGTAATCATACAAATAGTCCGGTACACAAAGTTTGCCAGCAGTTGCAAAACTTACAATAGCTCACGGCACTTTCTAACAGCCAGCTTCCAAAACACTCAGATCAGATCAGCCCAGCATCTAACAAACAGAGAGCTAACAGTCATTCTGGCTCCCTCTTATGGCCGATTGAGGAAAACAGCAACCAATCACATTTTACAGTATGCTTTAAAGAAACAGGTACAGCATTGCTATATGATTTATATATTGCCAACCCAACCGTTAGAATTATATTCCTAACAGAATTGTGAGTCTATCTCCCAAAGTGTTAGCAATTCCCACACACAAGCACCAATTTGGTGGCCTACTGAACTTCAAATTTTGTGCTTTTCTCATTAAACTGCAAGGCTCTTGGTATATCAATGTGTTCGGTCTCTCTCTCTCTCTCTCTCTCTCACACACACACACACACACACACACACACACACACACAAGTGCTGTGTTCAGCAATGGTAACCAGACCTGAAGAAGCTGCTCAAAGAGAAATCCAAATTTATTGAGATGCTACAGGAGCAACAGGAAGGATTACAGCCACTGGAAGAAATGGAAGGAAGAAGGGATGATAGAAGGGTGTAAAAAAAGGCCATGATGGGGATGGGAAGACATTTTTGCTGTCTCACAAACCCATCCAAGTTCTTTAAAAAAAAAACCACCAAGCCAATCAAATTTAGGACTTTCTGTACCAAAATTCCCCACCGCCAAGCAAGGCAAACTACCCCAGCACACTTCCCTATAATATTCCTCATGTTTTTTTTTTCTTATTATAGTTCCATATCCAAGAATTACCAGCAGATCCTGGCCTTGGTGTTTACAGTCAGAGAGATCAACAAGGATCTGGTTCTTCTCCCCAACATCACCCTTGGCTTCCACATCTGTGACAATCGCCAGATTGAGAGAGAGATTTCCTTCATCAGCCTCTCCCTGCTCTCCACACGAGGCCAAGAGGTTCCAGGTTATAAATGTGACAGGCAGGACACTCTGCTCTCTGTCGTTGGAGGTCTCAACTCCAAATCCTCAAGGCAGATGGCCTCCATCTTCAGCCTCTTCAAGGTCCCACAGGTAAAGTGACGCCTTCGTATACAGTTATGGAGTAGATAAATAAGACAAGCATACATAGAAGCCGAAAGTGAAACCAAATGTGTTTTGGAGGACATAAGAGAATGCATGAAATATTTTATGTGTCAACCCCAAAAAAGATAGATAATGAGATAATTCTGAAATGTTCCACCTGCTGAGATAAATTCCTTCCTAACTTATTCTTCAAACAAGCGTATCCAGCTTGTTGATGCAATTTATACCCTGGTATGAGGTTGATGGTTTGTTTCCTTACTTTTTGACAAGAGCAACTGGTGGCTCTTCCTAAAAAGGAGAGAAGTTTAAGCCTGCCACTCAAAACGAGTCAGCATGACTGGTGGGGCAGGAAAAAAACAAAATAGGAACCCTTAAAGCAGAGGGGACAAACTCAAGGCCCGCGGGCCAAATCCGGGACACCGGGTGCTTCGATCCGCCTCCTGGGGCCGGCTTGGAAATATCAAAGGAGTGGCCTGCGGTGCCTCTGGTGGCTAAAATGGATTGCATGCAGGGGGCGTGTGCCTTGTTTTCCCCCTCCACGGCCTCCTGCAGCTCTCTATCAGTCGAAACGGGCCAAAAATGGGCCCACAAAAGGGCCGACAGAATGCTGTAGGAGGCCAAGGAAAGTGAAAATGAGCCTCCCCCCCCCTGTGCCCCAGCAGATACCCTTCCCACCCCGTCGCTACCCCCGCCAATACACAAAGGAGAACTACGATGCTGATCCAGCCCTCAAAGAAATCCAGTTTGACATCCTTGCCTTAAAGCCACCATAAAACTTTATATTTTCTTTGAAAAGAAAAAGAATCTCACTTTCTCCAGCTCAGTGTTGGCTTTGAGTTCTTTGAGGAAGAGAGAAGAGTTTATCCTTCCTTCTTACGGATTAATCCCAAGGAATCTGCTCAGTATGTGGGCTTAGTCCAGCTGCTCCTCTATTTCCAGTGGAACTGGGTTGGGCTTCTGGCCCCTGAAGATGACAATGGAGAACGTTTCATCTCAACTCTGATGCCGATGCTCCAGGAGAAGGAGATCTGCCTGGCCTTCATTGAAAGGTTGAAATCTGATTATTTTGCTGCTACAGAGTGGAGCGTATTACATAGTTCCAAAACCTGGTCTGAAGCTGAGGTGATTATTCTGTTTGGAGACTCCAGTAGCATTATAAATGTAGTGACGACCATGAAAATTTATGAAGACTGGACAAAGACACCATTTAGCAAAGTTTGGGTCTTAACTTCCCATTGGAAAGTTAGTATGGGGGACTCTAAAGACACATTGAAAGGTCTAAATCCTTTCCATGGGGCTTTGCATTTTAGGGACCACTGCGGGGATGTTTCAGAATTCAGCCACTTCCTCCTGTCTTTGGACCCTTTCAACCCACAAGGGGACGTCTTCCTCCCAAAATGGTGGGGGAAAGTCTTTGACTGCAAGATCAGTGAATTTGATTTTCCCCAGCAAAAACCATGTACAGGAAAGGAGAATTTACACAATCTACCAACTTTAGTTTTTGAAACAAGCTTAACAGGAGAAAGTTACAACATCTACAATGCCATTTATGCTCTGGCACATGCATTATATGCATTATGTGTATCTGGAGGACAATTAGCCATGATGAAGCTTGGAAAGAAGATCTCAAATGTCCAGCCATGGCAGGTAATCTTTGTGACTTTTTATCCAGTCCACAGTTCCTTAGAGAAGAAGCTCCCCGTATGAATTTGTTAAAGTACTGATTAAAATATCTGTATTCTACTATGTTGTACTTGCTTCATAGCACAGATTAAAACAGTGGTTCCCAAACTTTTTCAGTCCAAATGATGCTACAAACTGATCCTCAGTGCCCCTCACCCAGTGGTGGAATTCAATTTTTTACTACCGGTTCTGTGGGCGTGGCTTGGGGGCATGGCTGGGGGGGTCATGTGACTAGGCGGTTTGCATGACGGAAGGAAGATAGTAACAGTAAAATTCAAAACTGTAACAATTAATTGCCCATTTATTCAAAATCCAATTTAAAAACCTTTTTAGTTAATGTTAATTCAACAAAATTGTTGAACATGATCCAGTGATACCAGGTTTTCAAAGTCTGATAGTCATTTATCAAGAATCTTAGTAACTAGTAACTTAGTAAATTCAGTAAAATTTAGTAGCTACTTCACTATTCAGTAAATTCTCAATGTGATGGATGGGCTTGATGAAGGGATACTAGTTTCCCAATGTCTGGTTTTAAGTCACTTAGCGGGAGTCTTAAATCACCACGTTCAGTCATCTGGAGTCAATTTCTTTGCTTGGAGAGAAGTTGGATGACCACACTGAAGCCATGTTTCACCAAATACGATGTTGGAAATGCAACAAGAAGCTTCTTAACCACTGTCCATAGTGCAGGCTAGTGATCAGAATATTTTTTCTTTTCTTCCTCTCTCTCTCTGACTTCCTCCCTTCCTCTCTCCTTCTTTTTCTCTCCCTCCCACTCTGCCTTCCTCTCTCCATCCCCCTCTCCTCCTCTCCTTGTGAAAAAAGAAATAGCTTGGCAAAAAAGAAAAACCTTTTTTCCCTCCTCCTGGCTGCTCTGTTGCCCCTCCTCCCCCACCCTGGATTTTAAACTGAATGCTAGGCTCAGTATCAGAGTTCCAAGTATCATGCAGAATTAAATCAGAGTCCAAGGCAAAACCATCCTTAAAATTCCAATTTAATAAGTCAGACATCTTGGTGCATCTGTGGAATCCCAATTCTGGACATTACCTAGGATTCCCACCCAGTTGAAATTTCATGATCTTGTCCCCACACCCAGAAATCCATCACATGGTCCAATCTTCTTCTTCCACACTCACATCTCCACCCAGCTGGTTCCGGTCAGGTGCAGAGGTGCAGAGACAAAAGATGACCTTGGACTTTTAGAAAAGAATGACAACAACACATTCCACCATTCTACTCCTTTCTATCCCCCTCTCCCAACTACTACACTAATGAAACAACATAATGAAATAAGAGAGAGTGTGGCAGGCCAAAGATCCTAAAAGGGATATAACTGCAGGCATGACACTCAGCTCTTCAAGGGAGAGCCCAGACGGAGGGAAATAACTTGGGAAAAGAATAGATACCTTGGGGGAGGTAGCTAGAATAGAAGTAAAGGAAGACTCACCGGGCACAGATCTGCTGGGCTGTGTGGTTGAGATAAGCAAGGGAACCAGGGAGCAGCAGCAGCAGCAGCAGCATCTGTGCCTGTAGGCAGGTGAGGTACAAAAATGAATGAGTGGGAGGGGCGGGCGGTGAGGGTGGAGCCAGTCAGTGGTGCATTTTACCAGTTCTCCGAACTGCCCATAATTTGTCCTACCGTTCAGGAGAAACAGTCAGAACCGGCTGAATTTCACCCCGTGCCAGAAGTGCTCAGTTGACTGGCGGCCAACAGAGCCCTGCAAGGGGGCTACCTCCAGCACTCCTCTGCCACCCCCCTTGCCTCTTAGCGCCCCCTAAGTCATCCCACTGCCTCCCAGGGGGCGGTATCGCCCACTTTGGGAACCACTGGATTAAAACAACAAATACATAAATAATACAAATTAAGCGTAATATTGACAAGGGGAGAGGGGTGAAACAAGAAGTAAACCAAAGCAGTTGTCCATAAAATCCCTAGAAGAAAGACAAAATAACAGAGTTGGAAGGGACCTTGGAGATTCTTCTAGTCCAACCCCATTCAAGCAGGAGACCCTGTATGATATGAGTCTGTGCAGGGAATTGAAACAGAAACTTAAGCAGCCTGCTGCTCTAAGAAGTAAACTAGCAGGTAAACTGTCTGGGCTTGTCTGCTGAAATGAAGCTAACTTCTTGGGTTTGCCTGTAACTCTCCTGTCTTGTGTTTACTTGGAAGAACCACCTGTTGGCATTGTACAGTTATTCATCTATTTTTATGAATATAAAGAAGTTAATGAATCCAGCTGAATCAGCTATCTGTGTGTGCTTTCTGGATTTGATTTTTCTGCAACAAACTAACATTCACAACTTATTTTCCACTGATTGATTGTTCTGTCAGTGAAATTTCTTCTTAATTCCAGGTTGCTTCTCTCCTTGACTAGTTTCCATTGGTTACCTTGCCCTGCCCTCAGTTGCTTTGGAGAAGAGGTTGACCCCTCTTCTTGGTGGCAGCTCAATTGGGAAACGGTTATCATGTCACTCCTAATCCTTCTCTTTCTTAGATATGCCCAGTTCCTGCAATTGTTCATTGTATGTTTTAGCCTCCAATCCCCTAATCATCTTTCTTGCTCTTCCCATCACTCTTTCTGGAGTCTCAACATCATTTTCTGTATCCCAAACTACCATATTTTTCAGAGTATAAGACGCACCAGAGTATAAGACGCACCAGAGTATAAGACGCACCAAGGTTTTGAAGAGGCAAATTTTTAAAAAAGTTTTTGCGCTCTGCAGCCCTCCCAAAAATGGCCTGTTTTTCACAAAAACAGGCCCATTTTTTTTTTAAAAAAAAGGCATGACTAGCCTTTAGGAGGCTTGTAGAGTGCTCCTGGCCCTTTTTTCACTCATTTCTGCCCTCCTCAGCCCCCAGAAGCACTCTATAAACCTCCTAAAGGCTCTTCAGGGCCATTTTGGTGAAGGGATGTGGTTTTGGGAGGCAAAAAATGCTGTATTCAGTGTATAAGACGCACCCAGCTTTTCAGCCTCTTTTTTAAGGGAAAAGGTGCATCTTATACTCTGAAAAATATGGTAGATGCAGTCTTTGATGTTGGGTCTCCTCTAGAAGAGAACTCCTCTAATTTCTCAAACATACCTCCATGACCTAAAATGATGGTCAACAAAGAGGAACAAAAACTATGATAACTTATGTGATTATCAGCAAAAGTCTGCAATTACTGGAGGTGTCTTTTCTTTCAGGTTCTTTACTATTTGAGGAATATCCAATTTAACAACAGTGCTGGAGATGAAGTCTCATTCACTGAAAATGGACTAGGACCTTCTCATTTTGATCTACTCAACTGGATTTCCCTCCTCAATAAATCTTTCGTACCCGTGAAAGTTGGGCAAATAGAAACCAAGGCTCTCCCAGGCCAAGATTTCACCATTAACTCTGATGCAATCGTCTGGGCAACTAAGGTGAGCTGAAAGAAAATGTAAGTTCAGGGGAAACATTCATTCTCTCATATGAGGGTCATTTGGTGAAAAACCTGCTCTGCATGTTAACACACTTGAGGTCTGATTTGTATCAATCCAAAAAGAGTTGACATTGGGAAGAACTTCTGTTTCAGGGCTGCCCCTGAAGAGTGTTCGAAGACTGCAGTTGGTCCAGAATGCAGCCGCGCGAGCGATATTAGGTGTACCTAGATACACCCATGTCACACCCATCCTCCGCGAGCTGCACTGGCTCCCCATTGGTCTCTGGACGCGCTTCAAGGCGCTAGTCGTTACTTTTAAAGCCCTACATGGTTTAGGACCTGGCTACCTGAGAGACCGCCTCCTGCCACTTACCTCCCAACGACCAATAAGATCGCACAGGTTGGGCCTCCTCCGGGTGCCGTCAACTGGATAATGCTGGCTGGCGGCCCCTCGGGGGAAGGCCTTCTCTGTAGCGGCGCCGGCCCTGTGGAATGATCTTCCTGTAGAGATCCGGACCCTTACCACTCTCCCAGCTTTCCGTAAAGCCACCAAGACCTGGCTGTTCCGGCAGGCCTGGGGCTGTTGATTAATATCCAGCCCCACGTAGACTGAATGGATGGTGCAATCTTAATAATTGTATTTTTTATTTTAAATTTTTTAAATGTTTTTATCTGCCTGTAAGCCACCCAGAGTCCCATGGGAGTGGGCGGCATACAAATTTTATTAAACTGAAACTGAACACTGAAGTCAAGGATGAAGTAAGAAGATGTGGCAATGATTTCCATGGATCGTTCCCATTCAGTCGGATCTTCATGATTCTTTGTTTTTGAAATGCTGTAGCTCGGTGTCACAAGCCTTATTTTGCAGGTCGAGGTCCCAGTTCCAATCTCCAGCATCCACTTGTGAGTTGGGAGTGCCACTGGCCTGAGTCCCCGCAGAAGCTGTTCCTGGTTTCTGATAAACACTATGGAACCATTTCATTTGAAGACATACTGAACATAGAAATAGGAATATAGACTGAAAATAGGAATGTGGAAATGAAATAATGAAGCATGTTGATTGCTTAGGTCATCTATAGAATTTCTCTTTTCTCTTTCAGAAGGTGCCCTTTTCCAGGTGTGGCAGGAAGAGGTGCCATGCTGGAGAGAGGAGAAGAGTTCCAGAGGGCAAGCCTGTTTGCTGCTACCAGTGTGATGCTTGTCCAAAAGGGACCATTTCTAATCAAACAGGTAGAGCATACTTTAAATATAGATGTTCCAGCATCAAGGAAGCCATTCAGTAGATCAAAATATTTGTTTGTATTAGAAATTCTGTTTATACATAGCATTAAATTATATTTACCATATTTTTTCAGAGTATAAGACGCACCTTTTTTCCCCAAAGAAGAGAGTGAAAATCTGGGAGGCTCTTGTACACTGAATACAGCATTTTGGCCTCCTGAAACCCTGCCCTCTTCACAAAAATGGATGTGCAGAGGATTTGGGAGGCCTGCAGAGGGCTACTGGGGGCTGGGGAGGGCAGAAACAAGCAAAAAATGGGCCGTTTTTGCTCACTTTTGGTCCCCCAAGCCACCAGGAGCACTCTACAAGCCTCCTAAAGGCTATGCATACCCTTTTTTGGCAAAAAATGGGCCGTTTTTTGTTCATTTTTGCCTTTCTTTTTTTTTTTAAATATATTTTATTCATTTTCACATTCCATTTTACAATCACTTATATACAGAGTATTTGCTATAAGAGAAAAAAAAATAAAATAAAATAAAAAAAATAAAATAAAAAGAAAACACAACTCATCATTCACAACCCCACCTGACACTTCCATCCTCCATACACCCCATCTACCCCCTCCAATTTTCCTTTCCTCCCTCTAACGCTCCCCTCCTACTTCCCTTTCCCCTCAAACCTTCCTTCTCCCCTTACTCCCAACACACCCTCCTTGCATTCCCCTTACTCCTTCCTTACTCCTCCCTCCTCTTTCCCTCTACCTCCCTCCTTGGTGTATTCCTTTATTCAAGTGTTGTTTATTATAATCTGATAAAAAGTAAAATAAACCAAGGGGAAAAAAAATTTTAAAGAAAGAAAAGAGTAAAAAAAAAAGGAGAAAAAAAAGAACAACCGTATATAAGTGCATTCTTGTTCTTATTGAGACTATGTTAACACCCACCCACCCCCCCCCAAAAATCCCCATCCCTACTCCTCCTGACTTCCCATGGCCCACACCTGGCACTGCCTTCTATCTAAAGTATCTTATATTCATATGGATTAAAAATAAAAATAATATATTAAAGGGAAAAAAAACCAAAAAAAAAAGAAAGAAAAGAACAAAGAAAAAAAGAAAAAAAAAGAAACTCTTTGTGTTAAGCTCAGCCCCCCATCTTTATCTATGCTTAAATAGTGTAAATCATTCTATCTATATTTTATTCTCGTCTCTTGCTTCTTTGTTATTTACCCCGACCTCCTGTAGACTCTCCCGTTCCTCTTCCTTAACCTTGTATTCAGATAAACATTTATCCAAATTTATAAAATAATTTCACCAAGCTTTCCCTTCTAATAAAAATTAGATAGCATAGATCATTCCACATATTCAAATAATACTTTCAACAAAAATCAGTTTACCTTCCGTTTTAAAATTATCTCATCCAGCTTTCCCTTCTAACAGAATTTAAACAACATAAATCATTCTGCATTCATTTTACATATATACATTCAGTATCACCCCACCAATATACGTAAATCATTCCGCATGCATTTTACCCTCATCCCTTGCTTCTCTAATATTTGCCACTATCAAATTTATGCAAGCATTAGTTTAAAATCTAGCTCAAAATAATTAGTTTCAACAAAAATCAGTTTACCTTCTATTTTAAAATAATCTCTTCAAACTTTCCCTTCTAACAAGATTTAAACAGCATAAATCATTCTGCATGCATTTTACATATATACATTCAGTATCACCCCACCAATAAGTTCCCCTTTTTCTGCCGGAGAGAGGTCGCAAACTCCCATTCAATCCACAACTTTGGTGAATATTTTAGAATGTCTAAATCCTCAAACTCCGCTTTTCTGCTTCTCCGAGGGAGGGGGAGCTACCCCCTCCATCTTGCAGCCATGTGGTCTGTTGCTTGCCTTCTCCTTCGGCTTGTCTCTCCTCTTTTCCAAGTGAATCAGGAAGTCCCGCCTTCAAAGTCTTGTAATAGAAATCTCGAGCCTCCGAAACAGAATTAAGACGAAGTTTTTGATTCTCAAATGTGACCGTAATGCCGGCTGGGGCCTCCCATCTATATTGAATCTGTTGATTTCTAAGCTCTTTAGTTAAGAAGGTATAGTCCCTTCTTGCCTTTAACATCTGGAAAGGTATTTCTTTGAAGACAATCAAGTTCTGGCCATCAATTCTCAAACTATTATTGTAAAATTTTTGCACGATCGCGTTTCTGGATTCTTTTGTGGAGAAATATATAATTATGTCCCTCGGGAGCTGTCGCTGTTCCGCTACCAACGAATTCTGGCGATAGATTTTCCGAATCTGCCAATCAAGGTTAAGTCCCGGGCTTCCCACCGCATGGCTGAGGGCTTCAACAAAGGTCTGTTTCAAATTCTCTCGCTCCTTTTCGCGAAATCCTCTGACTCTTATTGCGAATCCCTTCTTATTAAAGTTTATCATAACGAGCTGTTCCTGAGTGTCTCTAATTTTTTGTTGTAAAATTTGAATATTAGTAGTCAAATTAGAATTAGCCTCCTCCAAACTTTCCAATTTATTCTCTATTTCAGCGGTATAATCTGACAGGGCAGACACGGCTGCAAACGTATTCGCCTTCATTTGGTCAATTTTAGACTTTAAATCACCATATAGCTCGAATACAAATTCCTTAATTTCTTGTTTAAAATCATTAAAGATTTGAAAAAAAAATTCCTCTGTTAAGAATTCTCCAGTAGAGGGCGTAGGAGACAAGGGCTGCGATTCCAGTATAAATTCTTTAAATTCCTTCACAGATTCTTTAGGCACATTTGTAGAGAGACGCTTCGATTTTGACCTGGGTGCCATTATAAATCAACAAATAAACAGTGCTTTCGCTCCCCTCTGTTTCCAAAAAAAACAAAAACAAAAAAATTATTTTGTTAAGGAGCGGTCTGCAGGAAGGTAAAACCGGCTACGTACATCCCCTATCAGTCACCAACGGAGAGAAATCGCCATTTTGAAGTCCGTTTAAACAAAGAAGCCTCTAAGACGAATGGTGCTGGTATTTAAGATAGTAATAAAAGCATAAATCTCACAGGAGTGGGACCCGCCCGTATTAATCCTAGCTTCAAACAACTTTGCTTTGTCCTGGGGAGGGGGGGTCGCCTGTCTGGGGCTGCAAAAAAAGGCAGCTGAGAAGAACTGGCTGGAGATAAAAGCTCCGCTCACGCTGGATCTAATCTCTGTCCACAGCCAAAAAAAAGGAGAGAGGCTGTGAATTACGAATAGACCCTAGCACACAGAGCTACTTCCTGCCCCTTTCTTAGCCAAAAAGGGGTGATATCTATGATCTTAATTAGATATACAGACCAGATCTCTGAGAGGAGCTCGGTTGAGCTCTCCTCGGCAACAGGCTCCGCCCCCCGGATCCATTTTTGCCTTTCCACCCCCCACCCCCCAGCCCCCAGAAGCACTTTGCAGGCCTCTCAAACTCTCTGCATGCCCCATTATTCACAAAAAAAATGAGGCAAGCAGAGGGTTTGGGAGGTCTGCAGAGTGCAAAAATTATTTTTTATTTACCTCTTCAAAAACTTGGTGCGTCTTATACTCCGGTACATCTTACACTCTGAAAAATATGGTATATGTACCATCACAGACCAAACAGACACCATGTATTTTACTGCCCAACTGTTTTAACTTTAACAGGAAACAGGAAACTTCATTTAGAACAAAAGAGCATAGAGTATATACCATAGATCAAAACTTGTAAACACTGCCATCTTTCTACTGGTTCAATATTACTGTAGTTGTTGCCTAAAAATCCATTTCAAAAATGAATTCTAACAGTTTCTTATATTTATTATTTTTGGTAAGATTGATATACATTCATACTTTTCAGCAGAACTCTTCAGTTTATAGAGTTAAACTGTCCTGGCCACAGAAGCCACCTTTCCTGATCCTCAGCAATTTCATGCAGGATAGTTTCAGGGTAGAATTTATGAATCCTCAACTTGCATTTTCACTCCTCCTCTAACATCCAATTCGGAAAACGAACATCCAAACTTTTCCTGAAGGAGTGCCTTATTTGATTCAAACTTTAGTTTTTATTATTCAGAATACACTTCTTCTGTCAGCTCTATCAATCTCAGAGAACATAAATATGTCAGAGAAAAGTAGATCCATCTATTAATCCATCCATCCATCCATCCATCCATCTATTATCTATCTATCTATCTATCTATCTATCTATCTATCTATCTACCTACCTACCTACCTACCTACCTACCTACCTACCTACCTACGAGGGGTGGGTTTCTCGCCCCGTTCCAACCGGTTCGGGGCCGGCGGCGTCCTCGTGCACGCGCGCAGTGCATGCATGCGTACTAGCCCCTGTGCGATGCTCCAGCTGCTCCTGGAGGATCACGCAGGTGCTGTATGCGTTCTGCGCATGCGTGGAAGTGCAGAACTCATCAAAACCGGGTAAGAAACGCGGGCGGGTGGGTGGATCCTTCGGCGTTCCTGGAAGTTACTTACTTCCGGGTTCGCTGACCAACCGGTTCGCGGGGATCGCCGCGAACCGCCTGAAACCCACCCCTGCTACCTACCTACCTACCTACCACTTTTTTTCTATATCTATCTATCTATCTATCTATCTCTATCTATCTATCTCTATCTATCTATCTATCTATCTATCTCTATCTATCTCTATCTATCTATCTCTATCTCTATCTCTATCTCTATCTATATCTCTATCTATATCTATATCATCTATATCATCTATATCATCTATATCTATATCTATATCTATATCTATATCTATATCTATCTATCTATCTCTATCTATCTATCTCTATCTATCTCTATCTATCTATCTATCATCTATCTATCTATCTATCTATCTATCTATCTATCTATCTATCATATATATATATATATATATATATATATATATATATATATATATATATATATATATATATATATATATATATATATATATATATATATATATATATAATCTATTTATCTATGTCTGTTAGATGGGGTAGAAGGGAGCAAAAAAAAAGTCTGAATGATCAAATTTGAAGTACAGGACAGAGACATTAAGGAAGGGATAACTAACAAATAATGTACACAAAAACCAAACAGCAGCATTCCTGGCTAACAGATATCTCAGTCTTCTGTAGGGTCCAGTATAAAGTAGCAGGGGAAATATGTTGCAATTTCAAATTGAAAGCCACAGACGTCATTGAAGTGTCCAGTGAGTTGACAGCTGGGTCCTGTCATCAATTTATTGCTTGGTCACAGCAGAAAGAAGACAATCATGTCACTCCCTGGGGAGAGATAATGCTCATGGCAGATGCTGTGGATAACCTTAGACAAGCACTCTTGATTTCAGATGCAGCTCACTGTGAACCCTGCCCAGAAGACCAATATCCTAACAAGGAGAAGGATCAATGCATTGCCAAGAAGATCCACTTCCTTGCCTATGATGAGACCCTGGGATACACTTTAACTTCTATAGCTCTTTCTCTCTCTGTGACCACATCTGCAGTCCTGGCAATTTTCTATAAACATCATGACACACCAATTGTTAAGGCCAACAACCGAGATCTCACCTACATCCTCCTGTTCTCCCTTCTGCTTTGCTTCCTCTGTTCCTTCCTCTTTATTGGACAACCAGGGAAGATCACCTGTCTCTTCCAAAAATCTGCCTTTGCCATTCTCTTTGCCCTTGCAGTTTCCTCTGTGTTGGGAAAGACTGTCATGGTGGTTCTGGCCTTCATGGCCACTAAACCAGGGAACAGGACAAAGAAACTCTTAGGTAAACCACTGACCAACTCCATTGTCATAGCCTGTCCCCTAGTCCAAACAGTTATTTGTGCCACCTGGCTGATAACCTCTCCACCATTTCTTAACTTGGACTTCCACTCCTTTTTTGGAGAGACCATCGTGGAATGCAAGGAAGGCTCAGCTATCATGTTTTACATTGTCCTTGTCTATCTGGGTTTGCTCGCCCTCATCAATTTCATAGTGGCATTTCTAGCTAGGAAATTGCCCGATAGCTTTAATGAAGCCAAGTTCATTACTTTCAGCATGCTGGTCTTTTGCAGTGTTTGGATTACTTTCCTCCCCACCTATCTAAGCACCAAAGGGAAGTCCATGGTGGCCGTGGAGATCTTCTCCATTTTAGCTTCTGGAGCTGCTCTCTTGGCTTGTATCTTTTTCCCCAAGTGTTACATTATCCTACTGAGACCTCAGCTGAATTGTAGAGGAAATATAATAAAAAACAAGAACTTCTAAATATTGCAAACATAGACAGCATTTATATTTGAGGCATGTTTAGAAGGTGCTACATTTTCTAAAAGATGATGACATGAAGGATGAATTTGTCACTTTAATAATTCCTTATCAAGTGCTACAATTGGTCACAATATACCTGTTTTCAGCAACCACCACTCAGCCATTTGTTTATCATGCCTTCAATGTGTCCTCAGTGCCCTGTGTGGAAGTAAAGCTTTATGTGAAAGCTATGTTATTATTTCCAGGAGGACATTTTCCAATATTATTCTTTTTAATGGTGGCATGATGGTTAGAGTGCAGTACTGCAGGCTACTTCTGCTGACTGCCAGCTGCCTGCAATTTGGCAGTTCAAATCTCACCAGGCTCAAGGTTGACGCTGCCTTCCATCTTTCCAAAGTGGGGTAAAATGAGGACCCAAATTTGTTGGGGGCAAAGGAAGGAAGGAAGGAAGGAAGGAAGGAAGGAAGGAAGGAAGGAAGGTGGGCTGTGGTGGTGCAGTTGTTAGAATACAGTATTGCAGGCTGACTCTGCCAACTGCCAGGGATTCATCTATCATCTATCTATCTATCTATCTATCTATCTATCTATCTATCTATCTATCTATCTATCTATCCCTCTATCCCTCTATCCCTCTATCCCTCTATCTATCATCTATCTACAGTGGTACAGTGGTTAGAGTGCAGCACTGCAGTATACAATTTGGCAGTTGATATCTCACCAGGCTCAAGGTTGACTCAGCCTTCCATCCTTCCGAGCTCGGTAAAATGAGGACCAAGATTGTTGGGGGCAAAAGACTGACTCTGTTAACTGCTTAGAGAGGGCTGCAAAGCACTGTGAAGCGGTATACAAATCTAAATGCTATTGGTTATTGCTAATGGCATTTTTTAATGTTAACGTTGTAAAGCAAATTCTCCCTAGGTGATCTCCACAAATGCAAGGCGCGAGTGCATTTGAGGCTACACAGAAGCCCTTATGAGTTAAGAGCCAGCCAAAGAGCCTTTATGCACACAAGGATTGGCCAAGGGTGACATTCAGATAAGGAAACTTTCAGGATCCAAAGATCCCATCTGTTAATTAACAAACTGTCCCTTCCTCCGACCACCACTTCCAATCTTAATGTTAATTATGCAGAAAGGTAGTTGATAGGGTAAATGAGTGAAAAAAAATCCCACAAGCTTAGCCAATAAACACCCCCTTCTGGCCATCCAGCTAATTGCAGCTCTGAGTAATTCCCAGAGGCGCGCTCTGTTTCTGGGCGGAGCAAAGAAAAGGTATAAAAGTAAATATTTTACTACTGTAACTTTAGTTGCAACTTGTACTTAGGCTCTCAAATAAATTATGCCTCTTTTCCAAGCGACTTGCCCTGTGTGTTCTTTGGATGAGCTGGTTTGGTTCTGAATCCAGAACTTTATTCTTTTTTTTTTTTAAATATATTTTATTCATTTTCACATTCCATTTTACAATCACTTATATACAGAGTATTTGCTATAAGAAAAAAAAATTAAAAAAAATAAAAAAAATTAAAAAAAATAAAAAAGAAAACACAACTCATCATTCACAACCCCACCTGACACTTCCATCCTCCATACACCCCATCTACCCCCTCCAACTTTCCTTTCCTCCCTCTAACGCTCCCCTCCTACTTCCCTTTCCCCTCAAACCTTCCTTCTCCCCTTACTCCCAACACGCCCTCCTTACATTCCCCTTACTCCTTCCTTACTCCTCCCTCCTCTTTCCCTCTACCTCCCTCCTTGGTGTATTCCTTTATTCAAGTGTTGTTTATTATAATCTGATAAAAAGTAAAATAAACCAAGGAAAAAAAAATATAAAGAAAGAAAAGAGACAAAAAAGGAAAAAAAAAAAGAACAACCGTATATAAGTGCATTCTTGTTCTTATTGAGACTATGTTAACACCCACCCACCCACCCCCCATAAATCCCCATCCCTACTCCTCCCAACTTCCCAGGGCCCACACCTGGCACTGCCTTCTATCTAAAGTATCTTATGTTCGTATGGATTAAAAATAAAAGTAATATATTAAGGGGGGAAAAAACAAAAAAAAAAAGAAAAGAACAAAGAAAAAAGAAAAAAAAAAGAAACTCTTTGTGTTAAGCTCAGCCCCCCATCTTTATCTATGCTTAAATAGTATAAGTCATTCTATCTATATTTTATTCTCGTCTCTTGCTTCTTTGTTATTTACCCCGGCCTCCTGTAGACTCTCCCATTCCTCTTCCTTAACCTTGTATTCAGATAAACATTTATCCAAATTTGTATAGACATCAATATACAATCTAGCTCAAAAATAATCCCTTCTAGTAAAATTTAAGCAGCGTGGATCATTCCACATATTCAAATATTACTTTACAGAAGAATAATCAAACTTTCCCTTCTAATAGGATTTAAACAGCGTAAATAATCTTTCTTAACCTTAATTTCAAACAGTAATTCAAAATAATCTGACCAAACTTTCCCTTCTTAGTAAAATTTAAGCAGCATGGATCAAGTATTACTTTACACAAAAATCAGTTTGCATTCTATCTTAAAATGATCCCGACCAACTTTCCCTTCTAATAGGATTTAAACAACGTAAATCATTCCGCATGCATTTTGCCCTCATCCCTTGCTTCTCTGATATTTACCACTATCAAATTTATGCAGACATTAGTTTAAAATTTAGCTCAAAATAATTTCACCAAGCTTTCCCTTCTAATAAAAATTAAATAGCATAGATCATTCCACATATTCAAATAATACTTTCAACAAGAATCAGTTTACCTTCTGTTTTAAAGTAATCTCATCCAGCTTTCCCTTCTAACAGAATTTAAACAACATAAATCATTCTGCATTCATTTTACATATATACATTCAATATCACCCCACCAATATACGTAAATCATTCCGCATGCATTTTACCCTCATCCCTTGCTTCTCTGATATTTGCCACTATCAAATTTTGCAGACATTAGTTTAAAATCTAGCTCAAAATAATTTCACCAAGCTTTCCCTTCTAATAAAAATTAAATAGCATAGATCATTCCACATATTCAAATAATAGTTTCAACAAGAATCAGTTTACCTTCTATTTTAAAATAATCTCTTCAAACTTTCCCTTCTAACAAGATTTAAACAGCGTAAATCATTCTGCATGCATTTTACATATATACATTCAGTATCACCCCACCAATAAATTCCGCTTTTTCTACCGGAGAGAGGTCGCAAACCCCCATTCAATCCACAACTTTGGCGAATATTTTAGAATGTCTAAATCCTCAAACTCTGCTTTTCTGCTTCTCCGAGGGAGGGGGAGCTACCCCCTCCATCTTGCAGCCATGTGGTCTGTTGCTTGCCTTCTCCTTCGGCTTGTCTCTCCTCTTTTCCAAGTGAATCAGGAAGTCCCGCCTTCAAAGTCTTGTAATAGAAATCTCGAGCCTCCGAAACAGAATTGAGACGAAGTCTTTGATTCTCAAATGTGACCGTAATGCCGGCTGGGGCCTCCCATTTATATTGAATCTGATGATTTCTAAGCTCTTTAGTTAAAAAAGCATAGTCTCTTCTTGCTCTCAACATCTGAAATGGTATTTCTTTGAAGACAATCAAGTCCTGGCCATCAACTCTCAAACTATTATTGTAAAATTTTTGCATGATCGCGTTTCTGGATTCTTTTGTGGAGAAATATATAATTATGTCCCTCGGGAGCTGTCGCTGTTCCGCTACCAACGAATTCTGGCGATAGATTTTCCGAATCTGCCAATCAAAGTTAAGTCCCGGGCTTCCCACCGCATGGCTGAGGGCTTCAACAAAGGTCTGTTTCAGATTCTCTCGCTCCTTTTCGCGGAATCCTCTGACTCTTATTGGGAATGCCTTCTTATTAAAGTTTATCATAACGAGCTGTTCTTGAGTGTCTCTAATTTTTTGTTGTAATATTTGAATATTAGTAGTCAAATTAGAATTAGCCTCCTCCAAGCTTTCCAATTTATTCTCTATTTCAGCAGTATAATCTGACAGGGCAGACACGGCTGCAAACGTATTCGCCTTCATTTGGTCAATTTTAGACTTTAAATCACCATATAGCTCGAATACAAATTCCTTAATTTCTTGTTTAAAATCATTAAACATTTGAAAAAAAAATTCCTGTGTTAAGAATTCTCCAGTACAGGGCGTAGGAGACAAGGGCTGCGATTCCAGTGTAAATTCTTTAAGTTCATTCATAGATTCTTTAGGCACATTTGTAGAGAGACGCTTCGATTTTGACCTGGGTGCCATTATAAATAAACAAATAAACAGCGCTTTCGCTCCCCTCTGTTTCCAAAAAAACAAAAAAAAATTATCTTGTTAAGGAGCGGTCTTCAGGAAGGTAAAACCGGCTACGTACATCCCCTATCAGTCACCAACGGAGAGAAATCGCCATTTTGAAGTCCGTTTAAACAAAGAAGCCTCTAAGACAAATGGTGCTGGTATTTAAGATAGTAATAAAAGCATAAATCTCACAGGAGTGGGACCCGCCCGTATTAATCCTAGCTTCAAACAACTTTGCTTTGTCCTGGGGGGGGGTCGCCTGTCTGGGGCTGCAAAAAAAAGCAGCTGAGAAGAACTGGCTGGAGATAAAAGCTCCGCTCACGCTGGATCTAATCTCTGTCCACAGCCAAAAAAAAGAGAAAGGCTGGGAATTACGAATAGACCCTAGCACACAGAGCTACTCCCTGCCCCTTTATAGCCAAAAAGGGGTGATATCTATGATCTTATTTAGATATACAGACCAGATCTCTGAGAGGAGCTTGGTTGAGCCCTCCTCGGCGACAGGCTCCGCCCCCCCGGAAGCCCCCAGAACTTTATTCTAACCGGATAAAACTCTCCATAAAACTAAATCTATAGAGTATTCTACTGTCATCCCAGGCGCAGCTCAAAAATTAGACTAAATGTAGTTTAGTCCAGCTGCTCTTGTATTTCAGCCAATTTGTCAGAGTGGGCAAAGAGGCAAATGACTATCAGAGCACATCCATGGACACCAACTGGCAGGCAGAAGAATCGACCATCAGCAGGTACATAGCCATAAACAACATCTACACCACATTCAAAACAGATACAAGCCAAAAAGGGAACAAAAAGATCAAGCACCTCATCACCAGCAATCAACACCCAGATAAGCAGCAGTTAACACCAAGATTAACATTAGAAGCAAACAATACTTCACACAGACTAACAATAACAGCCCGATCAAGGAAATACCAAGACTCTCAGCAATACTGACAGGGAAAGCTACTAGTATATAAACTGAGAGCAAACCCCACTCCCTTCTAGCCCTGATGATGTCATCTAGTTTAATAATGAAATATCTGCCAGGAAACAACCAAGCTCAGAGAGCACCAAGGCTACCACAGTCTTCATTGTCCTCCTCCTCCCTACAAACCCCACTCTCTTCTAGCACTGATGATGTTACCTAGTTGAGTAATGAAATGTCTGCAAGAAAACATCAAAGCTCAAAGAATATCAAGGACCTCACAGTCATCATTGTCTTCCTCCCCGTCCCCTCCACAAACCCCATTCCTTTCTAGCATTGATGATATAACCTGGTATACAATGATGGGTTCCGGATCCCATCGCAACAAGTACGCTGCGACAGGGCCGGGCGTCCACCATGTGCACAGACCCTTGTGCACATGCGTACCCACTGCCCCAACACTCCAGCTGCTTGGCGGAGCATCGCGTAGGCGCCCCATACGCAATGGCTCAGTTGGATCAAATGCAGGTATGGATGGCGGGTGGGCGGGTGGGTCCTCCGGAGCACCGTACTGGAACGGTGCCTGGTGCTCCCAGCAGGCACTAGTACGCCCATACCGGGGCGTATCAGCCGTAACCCACCACTGGTAATGAAATGTCTGCAAGAAAACAACGAAGCTCAGAGAGCCTCAAGCACTCTTCAGTTTCATGCTAAGTCAAATATCCAACTTCACCTTCATTCTCAAGTCCATCCCTGTGGACCACAACAAGAGACACAAACATGTTTTTCCCTTTCTGCTGTGCAAACTTATCTAGTGGTAAGTGGGTAGGACAATTGCTTTTCTTTGCAATTATCAGTGGAACCGTAATTCTTAATGTATCCCTTGTGGGTTTCTACTCACAAAAAATCTTCCAAGAGAGCACCTGCTTCAAAAAAATATGCCTGGCGTTCCCCAGGTGGGGGAGCAGGACATGTCACTTTGCAAAGAGCTCACTCCTGGATTTGATGAGACTCAACTGGTCTTGGCTTTCTCTTCCATCACATCCCAAACACTTATTAAACACTAAGGATGGATGATACAAATTCGCCACAAAGCCATCCAGGTGGAATGGCCTGTCTCTATTGTGCTAAAGCTGGGATGAGATTTCAAGTGCTACCTGCAATTCACCTTGTGCACAAACCTTGATTTCTGATCTAGGAGGGAAGGTGAGAAGAATGACAGGGCTGCCTCTCCTCCTCTTCCTCCTGCTCTTCTGGCTCCTGCTTCCAACTTCTGCTAAGAGGATGCAAAGCATGTGTATGTTGACAAGATCTTTGCAGATTCTGGAGGACTATTACAGGCCTGGCCACCTCATTATTGGTGGGAATTTGCCCCTGGCAACCACTGTTTTTTCCTCCAACAGCCTACGCTTTCATAAAGACCCATTCCAAAGTCTTTTGCGAACGATGTAAGTTTCACCTGGAGTGGGGGGGGGAATGTAGATAAATACTTGCTTTCTTTTAGATTCAGGGACTCTTATAGAAAGATTAGTCCTTGTGAGGTTTGCATTGTTCTAATGCAGTGGTTCTCATGCTTTTCCTTACCATGGAATTCCCTTAGATCCCTTTTGTGGCCTTGGACCCCGAAGATTTACCTCAAGATTTAAATGATAATATTTCCTCAAGCCTTCGCAGGCTCCCTGTGGTGGCATCATGATTGCCCTGGCATCTGCAGGATACAGGTTGAGAACCACCGTAAATCTTTAGTGTAAATCTTTGTGCCTTTTTCAATTAAAAAAAAACCCCAAGCTCATAGAAAAGGCTAGAATTCTTAATTCTCCCCAATTCTTCCTGATGAAAGTAAGGAAAGTGGTGAAGCCTAAAAAGCGAGGGGGACAACATACTAGTGCTAGCCTCCTTAAAATGTTTACTTACTGCAGAAAAAAAAACAAAGACTGCCAACCTGCCTTCCATTGAGGGCCTGTACACTGCATGAGTCAAAAAGAGGGCCGTGAAAATATTTACAGACCCCTCGCATCCTGGACATAAATTGTCTCGACTCCTACCGTCAAAACAACCAGAGGTAGGTTCCTACCAGTTCGGTCTGGTTATACAATACAATACAATACAGTAGCAGAGTTGGAAGGGATCTTGCAGGTCTTCTAGTCCAACCTCCTGCCTAGGCAGGAAACCCTGTACCGTTTCAGACAAATGGCTCTCCAACATCTTCTTAAAGACTTGGAGTGTTGGGGCATTCAGAACTTCTGGAGGCAATCAATTAATTGTTCTAAGTGTCAGGAAATTTCTCCTCAGTTCTAAATTGCTTCTCTCCTTGATTAGTTTCCACCCATTGCTTCTTGTTCTGCCCTTAGGTACCTTGGAGAATAGTTTGACTCACTCTTCTTTGTGGCAACTCCAGAGATATTGGAGATACTGGAAGACTGCTATCATGTCTCCCCTGGTCCTTTTTTTCATTAAACTAGACAAACCCAGTTCCAGTTCATATGTTTTAGCCTCCAGCCTCCAGTCCCCTAACCATCTTTGTTGCTCTTCTCTGCACTCTTTCTAGAGTCTCCACATCTTTTCTACATCATGGTGATCAAAGTTAGTAGTAACTCAGCCGGACATACCACTTCTATCCTGGGCACCGCCATTTTTATTTTCTGTTCTGCACATGCACAGAACAATCTTCAAATGTAATTTTTCCCCTTTTTTAATGGTGTGCGCACACACACACACACACACACAGACACACAAACTTTTTCAGGCAGTGAACCAGTAGTAATGCTGACAGGAACCCACCCCTGAAAATGATGCTATAGAGCAGTGGTCTCCAACCTTGGCAACTTTAAGACCTGTGGACTTCAACTCCCAGGGTTGAAGTCCACAAGTCTTAAAGTTGCCAAGGCTGGAGACCACTGCTATAGAGCACTGCACACCAAGAAAATTAGATGCCATCACTCTGCTAAACAAATAATTCCCTCACCACTGTCAAACCATTCACTAAGGCTGCATTACTATTATTATTAATCTTCTCATCGTTCCTATCACCCATCTCCTCCCACTTATGACTGCAGGATTGTAACTTTGCTCCTTGTATTCTTATGATTTATATTGATATGGATTGCTTCCTGATTGCTTATTTGTCCCCTATGACTATCATTAAGTGTTGTGCCTTAGGATTCTTGACCAATGTATCTTGTCTTTTTATGTACAGTGAGAGCATCTGCACCAAAGACAAATTCCTTGTGTGTCCAATCACACTTGGCCAATAAAGAATTCTATCTATCTACAATGTGGAAAGTCAACCTTTTTCCAATGTGGGGAACTATAGAAACACCACGACTCAACCAATCAATCAGAATAAAACTGGAAGGGACCTTGGAGGTTTTCTAGTCCAATCCCCTGTTCAAGGAGGAGACCCTGTACAATTTGGGACATCTGCACCCATAACATTTGGAGGCAAATCATTCCACTGGCCAATTATTTTCACTGTTAGGAAGTTTCTCCTTAATTCCATGTTGTTTTTCTCTTTGATGAGTTTACATTCATTGTTTCTTGTCTGGCCTTCAGGTGCCTTGGAGAATAGTTTGACTCCCTCTTCTTTGTGGCAGCCCCTCAAATACTGCAATACTGCTATCATGTCTCCCCTGGTCCTTCTCTTCACTGGACTAGCCATGCCCAGTTCCTGCAATTGTTTCCATCCATTGTTTCTTGTCTTCAAGTGTTTTGGAAAATAATTTGACCCCCCTCTTCTTTGAGGTCACCACTCAAATATTGGAATACTGCTATCCTGTCACCTCTAGTCCTTCTTTTCTCTAGGTTAGCCATACCCATTTCCTGCGGCCGTTTTGGCAATTAGCAGTGCTCAAGAGTAGTGTGACTTTCAGGAAATCGATGCTGTGACCCACTGCATACTTGTGCTCAGCAGTGGTTGCCAGACCTGAAGAAGCTACTCTAAGAGGGGATCATATTGATTAGGGAGAAAAAGGAGAAAGCGGCAAGGATTACAAACTTGAACATTGGGCACTATCTAATAAAATGAAATTCAATGGTGAAAAGAGTCAGGTTCTCCATTTAGGCAAGAAAAACGAAATGCACAGGTACAGTATAGGTGGTACTTTGCTCAACAGTAGTAACTGTGAAAGGGATCTTGGAGTCCTAGTGGACAACCATTTAAAAGAAGCCAGCCGTGTGCAGCAGCTGCCAAAAAAGCCAACACAGTTCTAGGCTGCATCAACAGAGGGATAGAATCAAGATCACGTGAAGGGTTAATACCACTTTATAATGCCTTGGTAAGGCCATACTTGGAATACGGCATTCAGTTTTGATCACCACGATGTAGAAAAGATGTGGAGACTCTGGAAAGAGTGCAGAGAAGAGCAACAAAGATGATTAGGGGACTGGAGACTAAAACATATGAAGAACAGTTGCAGGAACTGGGTATGCCTAGTTTAATAGAAAGAAGGACTAGGGGAGACATGATAGCAGTGTTACAATATCTCAGGGGTTGCCACAAAGAAGAGGGAGTCAAGCTATTCTCCAAGGCACCTGAGGGTAGGACAAGAAGCAATGGATGGAAACTAATCAAGGAGAGAAGCAACTTAGAACTGAGGAGGAATTTCCTGACAGTTAGAACAATTAATCAGTGGGACAGAAGTTGCCTCCAGAAGTTGTGAATGTCCCAACACTGGAAGTCTTTAAGAAGATGTTGGATAGCCATTTGTCTGGAACGGTATAGGGTTTCCTGCCTAGGCAGGGGGTTGGACTAGACGACCTCCAAGGTCCCTTCCAACTCTGCTATTGTATTGTATTGTATTGTATTGTATTACAGCCACTTGAGCAAAGTGAAGATTGGAGTGACAATAGGGGAGAATAAAATGGTCTATGATATGGAGAGACATTTTCTCCTTTCTCACAAAGCCATCCAAATTTAATCAAGGAACAACCTTTGTGGAGGGGGGGAACCAATGGAACTTGGAAATTACAGCTCCAACAAACACCCCAAAAAAGAAAAGGCAAATTCCCCCAGCACACACAAGCTTTCCTGTAATGTTTTCCAATGTTTTTCTCACTATAGAGTCAGGCCCAAGAAATACCAGCAGTTCTTGGCCTTGGTGTTTGCAGTCACAGAGGTCAACAAGGATCTGGTTCTCCTCCCCAACATCACCCTTGGCTTCCACATCTATGACAATCACCAGATTGAGAAGCAGATTTCTTTAATCAGCCTCTCCCTGCTCTCCACACGCGGCCAAATGGTTCCAGGATATCAGTGTAACAGGCAGGACAGTCTGCTCTCTGTCGCTGGAGGTCTCAACTCCAAATCCTCAAGGCAGATGGCCTCCATCTTCAGCATCTACAAGGTCCCACAGGTAAGGAAGCTCCCTTAGATACAGTTATGGAATAGAGTAGAGTAGAGTAGAGTAGAGTAGAGTGGAGTGGAGTGGAGTGGAGTGGAGTGGAGTGGAGTGGAGTGGAGTGGAGTGGAGTAGGAGTAGGAGTAGGAGTAGGAGTAGGAGTAGGAAGAGGAAGAGGAAGAGGAAGAGGAATAGGAATAGGAATAGAATAACAGAGTTGGAAGGGACCTTGGAGGACTTCTAGTCCTGCTTAGGCAGGAAAACCTACACAAATTCAGGCAAATGGTTATCCAATCTCTTATTTAAAACTTCCAATGTTGGAGCATTTACAACTTCTGGAGACAAGTTGTTTCACTGATTAACTGTTCTCACTGTCAGGAAATTTCTCCTTAGTTCTAAGTTGCTTCTCTCCTTGATTAGTTTCCACCCATTGCTTCTTGTCCTGCCCTCGGGTGTTTTGGGGAAAAGTTTGACTCCCAATTCCTTGTGGCAGCCCCTGAGATATTGTAACACTGCTATCAGGTCTCCCCTGGTCCTTCTTTTCATCAGTAGCAAACAACACAAACACACATAGAAAGCAACGATGAAGCCAAATGTGTTTCGTGGGACGTAAGAGGAATGTGTGTTTTAGAGAATGCCTGCAAAATTGTCAAATAACCCAAAAGAGATAAATAATGACAGAAATCTGAAATGTTCCACTTGCTATGATAAATTCCTTCCTAACGTTCTTCAAACAAATGTATCCAGATTTTCAGTACAGTTTATGCTCTGTATGAGGTTGATGGGGCGTTCGCTGGGTTTTTGAAATGTCACAACATGGCAAAATATACAACTGGTGGCTCTTCCTAATAAGGAGAGAAGTTTAAGCCTGCCACTCAAAATGACTGATGGGGCAGGAAACAGCACAAAAGGGACCCTTAAAGTCACCATGAAAGTTTGCTTTGACTTTGAAAGATGAATCTCCCTTTCTCCAGCTCGGTGTTGGCTTTGAGTTCTCTCAGGGAGAGAGAAGAGTTTATCCTTCCTTCTTCCAAATTAATCAAAATGAATCTCCTCAGTATGTGGGATTAGTCCAGCTGCTCCTGTATTTCCAGTGGAACTGGGTTGGGCTTATGGCCCCTGAAGATGACAATGGAGAACGTTTCATCTCAACTCTGGTCCCAATGCTCCAGGAGAAGGAGATCTGCCTGGCCTTCACTGGAATGTTGAAATCGGATTTTCTTGTAACTACAATGTTGAAATTACTTCATATTTTCAAAACCTGGTCTAACGCCGAAGTAATTATTCTCTTTGGAGACTCCAGTAGTATTACAAATGTAATGGCGATAATGAATGCTCACAAACAATTGACACAGAGACCATTTTGTAAAGTCTGGGTCTTAACTTCCCATTGGAAAGTTAGTATGATGGGATCTCAAGACACACTGAAAAGTATAAATCCCTTCCATGGGTCTCTGCATTTTAGGGACCACACTGGGGATGTCTCAGAATTCACCCATTTCCTGCTGTCTCTAGACCCTTTCAACCTCCAGGGAGATGTTTTTCTCCCTCCGTGGTGGGAATTTGTCTTTGACTGCAAGATTCACAAACCAGGCAAGATGCCTCCAGAGGGTGAAAAACAGTGTAAAGGAAAGGAGAATTTACGTAATCTGCCAACTTACGTTTTTGAAACAAGCATGACAGGTGAAAGTTACAATATCTACAATGCCATTTATGCCGTGGCACATGCATTACACGCAATGTATGGATCAGGAGTGCAACCAGCTCTAATGAGGCTTGGAAAGAGGATCTCAAATGTCCAATCATGGCAGGTAATTTTTGGGACTTTTTATTCAATCCAAAGATCCTTAGAGAGGATGTCAGCATGCTACCTGTTCTGCCCCGGGCAATGAGGTTCTGCTCGGGCAGCCAATTAACTCCACGCTTAGGAATCTCTTTCACGTTTATTATCAGGCATCCTTAATAACAAAACTTATGGTTCAGTGTTAAGATTCTTCTAACTTTCCATGATCTGTCCCATCACGTAGTGTAAAAAGATGATGATTTTATCCCCATGCTGATTGAGATGTAGAATGCTACTATTCCAGTTCACAAAAGCAATTAAACAGCCCGACTATAAACTTTGCATGTGGGCAAGATGCCCCGGTGGCCAATCATAAACAGAGATGTGATCACATGTCATGGAACTGCATTTCCCATAATGCAGTCTCTGCCTGCATTTCCCATGAGGTAGTTTCTTAAAGGAGACAGTTCTTAATTCCTACACTAGCTATATACTGCTGTGGCAGCACACTACCACATAGGTATGTCTCAGCACAGATTAAAAGAGCAATTGTTTATGAACCGTAATGTGAATTAAGAGTATAGTTTTGTTGAAAAGGGGTAGAGGGGAGAAAAGAGAAGCGAACCAAACCAATTATTCATAAGATACATAGATGACTTTTCTATGATGTCCTCAAAGCTCTTCAATGGTTGCTTGACTTTAAGGGCGTGCCCATGCCAGAATAACAGACAACTTGGAAGGGACCTTGTAGGTCATCTAGTAAACGGTCACCAACTGGTGGTCCATGGACCACTGGTGATCTGCAAGAAAATTTTGGTGGTCTGCAGAAAAATTATTTGCATTTTTTTTATATTGCACTAAATCAGGGGTCCTCAAACTTCGGCCCCTGGGATGGATACGTGCAATGAACGTTTGTATTGCTGCAGAGAGCCTCCCCCTTTGGGGTCTTTTTGTGCCGGGTTGGAGGGGAGCAGAAATTCCAACTTGGGGTCTACTTCAGCCTCCTGGTGGGCGGCTTTGGGCGAAGGCTGGAGGGAAGCACCGCTGGTGGCAAAGAGCCGGAGGGCCTCGTTCCAGTGGGACTGCATCATGGGATGGAATTGACTGACCATCTCAGCCCAGTGAGCCTCCAAGCGCCGGTACCTGGCCTTGCACTCCCACAGGTCTTCCCTCTGTTTGGAAAGCCCATGCTCCTAGTCCTCAGTGAGATGCTTCTGCTGAGCCTCCTTCTCGGTCAGATCCAATTTGAACTGAGCTGTTTTGCCAACTCTTTCTCTTGGTGGCTGCTTAGCTGCAGCAACTGCTTCCTGTTGGGGCCCTAAGGAGCCCGGGCGGGCAGAGTGGGAGTGGCGAGTAGCTTTAGCAATAGCAATAGCAGTTAGACTTATATACCACTTCATAGGGCTTTCAGCCCTCTCTAAGCGGTTTACAGAGTCAGCATATTGCCCCCACAGTCTGGGTCCTCATTTTACCCACCTCGGAAGGATGGAAGGCTGAGTCAACCTTGAGCCGGTGAGATTTGAACCGCCAAACTGCCACTAGCAGTCAGCTGAAGTGGCCTGCAGTACTGCACTCTAACCATTGCGCCACCTCGGCAGTAGAGGCCGGCAAGGCGCCTCTCAATGTGAGTGACATCAAGTTGGCTGCGCCTACCCAGTTACATGACCACCTTGTCATACCCACCCAGCCAGTCATTGGGCAGATTTTATTAGTGGTCCGCTGGATTTGAAATTATGGATTTAGTGGTCCCCGAGGTCCGAAAGGTTGGTGACCCCTGATCTAGTCCAACCTCCTATCCAAGCAGGAGACCCTACACCATTTCTGACAGATGGCAGTCCAGTCTCTTCTTGAAAGCTTCTAGTGATGAAGGTGTCATCCCAGAGCTAAATAATAATCTGGGTGTGTTTATCCATGATGCTTCTCCCTTCCCCTGGAAACAGGCAATTGATCACAAGCTGGGCTCTTATGGGCTCTCACCATTATTCTTAATGTCCCTAGGCTTTGAGCAAGCAAAGCAAGGAGTAATTAATAGAATGAGGGCCATGGAGTTGCCTCTCCACAGTAGGGACAGAATCAAACAGGGTGCATGGGAATCGGCAAGATATCTAAATGACCTGATCTCCCCAAAACAAAGAATAGCTTTCTTCAGAGCCAGATTTAACATTCTTCCTTCAGCACTCCTCCAGGGCAGGTATAAGAGAACACCTATAGCAGAACGGGTTTGTATATGTGGTAAAGGAGAAGTGGAAGATAATTCACATGTTCTATTACACTGCGAGCTATACAGAGCTTGTAGGTCTGCACATATTCTCCCCTTATTAGAGAGATTGCCAGGGAGGGCAGACCATTTTTATCTAGGCTTTCTCCTCCAGGACACTAACCCGGTTACCACGTATGCAGTGGCAAAGCTCTGTGCTGCTGCAATGTCCATAAGAAAAAAAATGGCTACAGAAATATAACACCATCTTGTACCAATTATCTGGACATACCTCTAACAATCTTTGGACCATTATGTTATGATCCACTTTTAATGTCAATACTTTTTAATTATATTTTAATGTTAGTATTTTTTTAATATAGTGTAAAAACTAATGTGTATTGCTGGTCTTTGACCGTAATAAAGAAAAAAAAATCTATGATGCTTCAAGAGGTCAGTTGAAGTCCTACTGGGCACATTTACAGAACTAGCTCTATTTCCCTCCGTATGTAGCCTGAATTCCACCTGTGAGAGAGCACACTCAACTCCAATGATTTTAACCTTGGTTCAAGTTTCTATGACTTAGCATTCTATGTAATTCCTCCCTAAACTAAACACAAATGCCCAATGAAAAAGAGAAAGTTTTTTTAAAATATATTTTTTTATTCCTTTTCTTAAAGAAAAAACAAAACAACACGTACAAAACAAAAGCAAGAAAAAAAAACTTTCCTCCATTTCATCAAGCATGAAAGAGCCAAGGTGGCGCAGTGGTTAGGGTGCAGTACTGCAGGCCACTTAAGCTGACTGTTATCTGCAGTTCAGCGGTTCTAATCTCACCGGCTCAAGGTTGACTCGGCCTTCCATCCTTCCGAGGTGGGTGAAATGAGGACCCAGACTGTGGGGGCAATATGCTGACTCTGTAAACAACTTAGAGAGGGCTGAAAGCCCTATGAAGCGGTCTAACTGCTATTGCTATTGCTATGTCATTTGGTTACAAGTTTTTGTGCATCAATTCTTAAGATTAAGAATGACATCACTGGTTTTGCATTAAACATAACTGAATGTTTCGCTGTCATTGAGCATTATGTGTTCGAATTACCATTAATATTCTTTCATTTGTAACAATCCTTATTTCCTTGAATTCATAATTATCTATCAAATAACAATAAGTCTTTGAAGTATTATAGTATCACCTATCTCTAAGGAGAAAAAGCAAAGATTAGAACAAAGAATTCCCATTAATTTATAATATACATTCATTTTTTCAATTGACCATAATGTCATCCAAAGTTCCAAGAATAGTTTTCCATTATTAATTATGAAAAAGAGAAACTTTTGTACTCCTGGGGAAAGAGTGAAATATGTGGTGTCACTCCTGATTAACCAAAGCCTCCATCAAAGGAACTTGTCTAGTTTCTCAGACATACCTCCATGTCCTAAGATAATGGCCAACGAAGTGTAGGAAGTTAAAATCCACCCCTCTCCTAGAAAAATGAAATATCCTGGGAAATATTGAAAAGGCAGAATATTCTATTTCCCTGGATAAGAAATGGAGAAGCATGTTTTTAGGCAGGAAACAGACTCACTCTTAATAGCCCCCACCTTTGCCAATGGGCCACTAAAGGCCTGAGCCAGTCTATTCTACATAAGGTAGGATTAGCCTTCTACAGAAATTCAAGGCACCTGGGAAAATTACATCAGCCAGCAAGGCAACCAAACTTGGACTCAAAGCACAGCCTACAGGGTTGCCCCTGCATAGCCCCATGGGAGTCTGACAACCAATCAGAATACAAGCTCAAAATCAAAGGACAGAGAGGGCATAAAACCAGGGACTTTCAGCATCTAGGCCCTTTTTCTTCTTTACCCAACATCTGGAAGCATGTGATCACCTTTTTCCCCAGGACCTCAAACCATGTGGTCCTGTCCACCATTAAAACCATCTTTCCAAACAGCCTCCATGTTTCCAGTGTCTTTTTCCCCACTTGGAACTGAACCCAGAAGGATATTACTTCCACTACAAAAATGGTAGAAGCCATGATATCTCAAATGTGGCTCTCAGCCAATTGCTCCAATTTCTGAAGGTGTTTTTTTTTTCCCCTTCAGATTCTTTACTATTTGAAGAATGTTCAATTTAACAACAGCGCTGGAGATGAAATCTCCTTCTCAGAAAATGGACTGGGTTCTCCTCGCTTCGACCTTCTCAACTGGATTTTCCTGCCCAATCAATCTTTGGTCTCCATGAAAGTTGGACAAATAGATCCCGGGGCTTTCCAAGGACAGGATTTCACAATTAATTCAGACCCAATCATTTGGGCCACAAAGGTGAGCTGGAAGGAAATGTCATAAATTCAGAGAATAATCCCTTGTCGGGTGGAGTTTGAGCAACTGAATGGAACTGAGTATTTACTGTCACCAATCTGGAGTTATATTCAGCAGATATATGCTCATCGTGGCCGGAGAGTGAAATATCTCAAACTCACAGCCTCCTGATTGCGAGGCGAGAGCGCCACCTCTAGGCCACCGCATCACTCGAACGTAGAAATAGGAATATGGAATGGAAATAAGTAATGTGAAATGAATTAATGAAAGATGTCCATCGCTTAGGCCCTCTCAAGTCTTTATCTTTTCTCTTTCAGAAAATGCCCTTTGCCAGGTGTGGCCTGAAGAGGTGCCATGCAGGAGAGAGGAGAAGAGTTCCAGAGGGTGATCAGGTTTGCTGCTACCAGTGTGACGCTTGTCCAGAAGGGACCATTTCTAATCAGACAGGTAAAGCAGAATTCAAATGTGGAGCTTCTGTGATCAAGGAAGCCATTCAGTTTGTGTGTGTGTGTGTGTGTGTTGTGTGTGTGTCTTTATTTGTGCTGATAAATAAATAAAGGGAGACTAGTATAGATCTATTTCAAGCTATTTAGCTCTCATCAGCTAGCCATACCCTTACTGGGATTAGAACCTGTGCTGTTCGAATCCCAGTAAGGGTATGGCTAGCTGATGAGAGCTAAATAGCTTGAAATAGATCTATACTAGTCTCCCTTTATTTATTTATCAGCACAAATTAAAAAAACAGAAATATAACAAAGGCAACAGTAAAAATATTGGGTTTCTGTCGTGATGGACTCTTGTGATGAGCCGATTGACAGATGATGGAAGCAGTTAGCTTCCTCCCATAACTGGGGCTTACCAGGGGTTGTGACTATATACATATTTATATATATATATATTTATATATATATATATATATATATATATGTATGTATGTATGTATGTATGTATGTATGTATGTATGTATGTATGTATGTTGTATTTGTGCTGATAAATAAATAAAGGGAGACTAGTATAGATCTATTTCAAGCTATTTAGCTCTCATCAGCTAGCCATACCCTTACTGGGATTAGAACCTGTGCTGTATTACATCTTAGGCAGTTGTGTTAACCACTAAGCCACAAGGTTCTCCTCCTTTATCAGCTGAGCCAGGGAAATAGGTATGTATTTAGTGTCACAACCCCTGGTATGCCCAAATATGGGAGGAGGCCTACTGCTTCCTTTCTCTGTCTATCAGCTCGTCACAAGAGACCATCCAGACAGAAAGCCAATATTTTTATTGTTGCCTTTGTTACATTTGTGTTGTATTTGTGCTGATAAATAAATAAAGGGAGACTAGTATAGATCTATTTCAAGCTATTTAGCTCTCATCAGCTAGCCATACCCTTACTGGGATTAGAACCTGTGCTGTATTACATCTTAGGCAGTTGTGTTAACCACTATAAAGTGAAAGCTGATAAAGGAGGAGAACCTTGTGGCTTAGTGGTTAACACTATTGCCTATATATATTGTTATTGTTTTCATTTTTGGTAAGATTGACATGCATTCATACTTTTCTGCAACACTGTTCAGTTTATGGATCTAAATTGTCCTAGCCACAGAGGCCACTTTTCTCAATCTACAGAAATTTCATGCAGGATAGTTGCAAGGCACAATTTTTGAATTCTCCACTATTACCATAAGTGTCAGATTTCCTAAAAAATGCCCTAATTGATTCATAAGCATCGAATCAAGTTTTCAATACAAAACCAGTCATTCATTAGGCAAGATCTGTTCGCAGTCAAGCCTCTGCTTTGTTTGGTTTATCTCTGAACTTTATTCCCGTTTCTTCCCTCCCCTCAGTCTGTGTCATAAATCACATTACCCTATAAGTTGCACCCCTCCCAAACCTGCTGCAGTAATCTGAGATCCGACTCCAGCAAACAGTATGCGCAGAATGCACTCCCACCCGCCCCCTTTCCCCAACATTAAGAGTTAACATTAAGCCAACTTCCTTAAGAAGTAGGGTATCCAGTTCAAACTTTATTTTTTGTTATTTAGAGTGTGTTTCTTCTGTTAGTACTATCAATCTCTGGGGAAATAGACCTGGCAGTGAATCTAACATCTACATCTATCATTGTCTGTTAACCTTTCCCTGCAAGAATATCTGAGCAGATTTGAAGTACGGGCAGTCCTCAACTTACAACAGTTCATTTAGTGACTAACTGAAATTATAACAGCACTAAAAAAATAATGACTTGTGACTATTTTTCACACAACCATTGTAGCCTCCCTGTGGTCACCTGATGAAAATTCAGATGCTTGGCAACTGATTCATACTTACGACGGTTGCACTGTCCTGGGATCATGTGATTCCCTTTGGCGACCTTCTGACAAGCAAAGTCAATGCGGGAACCCGATTCACTTAACATCCATCTTACTAACTTAACTACTGCACTGATTCATTTAAAGACCGTGGCAGAAAAGGTTGTAATATGGAGCAAAATTCACTTCAGAAATAGCAACAGACCATTTTGGGCTCCATCGTGGTAATAAATCGAGGACTACCAGTAGTACAAAGCAGAGAAGCAGTTAAGGCAGTGATAACCAAAACAGCAACATCCCTTTTATTGAGCGGAGGTGGCGCAGTGGTTAGGGTGCAATACTGCAGGCCACTTCAGCTGACTGTTATCTGCAGTTCAGCGGTTCTAATCTCACCGGCTCAAGGTTGACTCAGCCTTCCATCCTTCCGAGGTGGGTGAAATGAAGACCCAGACTGTGGGGGCGATATGCTGACGTTGTAAACTGCACTATGAAGCGATATACAAGTCTAAGTGCTATTGCTATTTATTTTCTCCGAAGTTTTTATTTTATTTTTTATTATTTATACATGTCAATGTGTGAAATGTGTGATATGATACATTTCAATAGAAATAAACATAAAATTGTTACTCCTAGTTATTACATTTCATTATTTGATATTTTTACACATACCTTTTACTATCGCCCTTCAGTTCTAAATCTCGTTTTTGTTCTTTCATATAACTTAATATATTAGTACACTATTATTCTCCTTTTATTTCTATTCTCTGTTTTAACTTTTCTTTCCCATATCACTATAATATTCAAAGACGTTTTTCCCCCTTCCCATTTTCCATCTTTCACCTGTTTTGTTATTCATATTTAATTTAATTTAATTTATTAGATTTATAGGCCGCCCAATCCCGGAGGACTCCGGGCGGCTTACACAGAACAAAAGAAAACAAACAAAATAAAAATTAAAAATTTAAAAATTCTCCAACACGCATACGTTCTGATTGGGGCTGGACCCTACATAATAAGGTCAACAGCCCCAGGCCTGCCAGAACAGCCAGGTCTTAACAGCTTTTCTGAAGGCCATGAGGGAGGGTGAGGTCCGGATCTCTGGGGGTAGCTGATTCCACAGGGTCAGAGCAGCCACAGAGAAGGCTCTTCTCCGAGGCCCCACCAGCCGACACTGTCCGGCTGATGGCGTCCTAAGGAGGCCCACCCTGTGGGATCTTATCGGCCGTTGGGAAGTATGTGGCAGTAGGCGGTCTTGCAAACACGCTGGTCCTGAGCCATGTAGAGCTTTAAAGGTAATGACCAACACCTTGAATTGCATTCGGAGACCAATTGGCAGCCAGTGCAGCTCGCGGAGGATAGGTGTAATATGGGTGTATCTCGGTACACCCAATATCACTCGCGCAGCTGCATTCTGGACTAGCTGTATTCTCTGAACGCTTTTCAGGGGTAGATACTGCAAAATATTCCCCTTAATTAGCTCTTCACATCTATTTATATTAAAATTTTCATCCTTTCATTATTCAGTGTCTCAATATACACTTCTAGTACCAATCACAATCGTTTAAACATTTAAAGTACATCTGTCCATGTTCTTTCCAATCATCCCATCGGTATAATTCTACTGTTACTACACATCAGGGGTGAAATTCAGCAGGTTCTGAAAGGTTCTGGAGAACTGGTAGCAGAAACTTTGAGTAGTTCGGAGAACCGGCAAACACCAGCTCCGGCTGGCTCCAGAGTGGGGAGGGAAGGGGGATTTTGCAGTATCCTTCTCCTGCCACGCCCACCAAGCCACAGCCACAGAACCGGTAGTAAAAAAACTTTGAATTTCACCACTGCTACAAATGTCTACATTAAAATATATTCTTTCATTATCTAATCACTCATTGTTTAATTCTAGCGTTTCACTGATAATCAGATTTTTGTGCATATTTAATAATGCCTTCATTCAAATTCTAATTGTCCAATGGATACTTAATTCTTATTCATAATTTTTTAAAATTCCTGATTATGAGTATTTCTGTTTTTTTTTCTGATTTATTTCTGATTAATACATCTAGGAGTCTTCTGCTGGTTTCAGTATAAAGTAGGGGAGGGGGATAATTGACACGCTCAGACTGAAAGCCACATTAATTGTGGAAGTTCCCAATGACTTTTCCCCCAAGCAAACTGACCAGGAAGCTAGAGCTGAATATATCCTTGCCTCTAGCCCTCCTGTTCTGACCCAGCTCCCCATACACAAGAAATCCTCTGAAGTGAACTCAAAAGATTCCTTTATTAGGAGTGCCGGCAGCCCCAGCAAAAAGTTTCTCTCTCAACAATTGAATTGAATTGAATTTATTGAATTTATATGCCGCCCAATCCCGAAGGACTCCGGGCGGCTTACAAAAAGAAAGAAAAGAAAAAAGGAAAATAGGAAAAGGATAGTTTAAAATTCACAAGACACAAGCATTCGCTCTAATCAGGGCTGGACCTCAACAATGCGGTCAACAGCCCCAGGGACAGGTTATTAAGTCCATCCAGCTGGAAGATGAATAGTTGTCTGCCACATCTATTCATCTCTGACCCGCCTTTTATCCCCAGAGCTAGGGTGGGGCTTCACTAGCAGCCATGGCTCTTCCATCCCAAGGACCGGCCCATAGGTTTCCACTGCTCTCCTCTCCTCTGCCTTCTGCGCATCTGCGTGTCAGGCACTGGACCCAGCTGTCCCTCCTCTTCATCATTAGCCAACTCCAGACCTGGGAGCTTTTGACTCTCCATCTGAGGGCTGATGGATGGCCCAAGATCTCTCTCTCTCCCTCCCTCCCTCCTCCCTCCCTCTCTCTCTCTCTCTCTCTCTTTCTCTGACAGCTCCATTCCATCTTCCCCCTCAGAGCTCCCAGGTTGCTTTGATACTGACCCTGACTCCCATGCTCCTCTGATTCAGTTGCTGGAAGGAACCAACAACTGACAGGCCACAACACCTGCCTATCTCAAGGATTATCATGAACAGGGGATGATTTGCCATTTTTATGCCCCATAAATTGCACACTGGGTCCTTTTATTACTCCCGTTGTCGGTTGGCCACAGCCAAAACGGAAGTCATATCACCTCTGAGAGAGAAATAATGTTCATGCATATACCCTTGAAATCCTTAAACAAAGGCTCTTGATTTCAGATGCGGCTCACTGTGAACCCTGCCCAGAAGATCAATATTCCAACAAGGACAAGGACCAATGCATTGCCAAGAAGATCCACTTCCTTGCCTATCAAGACACCCTGGGATATACTTTAGTTTCTCTTGTTCTTTCTCTCTTTGTGATCACTTGTGCAGTCTTGGGGATTTTCCTTAAACACCACGATACACCGATCGTCAAGGCCAACAACCGAGACCTCACCTACATCCTCCTGGTCTCCCTCCTGCTCTGCTTCCTTTGCTCCTTCCTCTTCCTTGGTCGACCTAGGAAGCTCACCTGCCTCTTCCAACAAACTGCCTTTGCCACTCTCTTTGCCCTTGCAATTTCTTCTGTGTTGGCAAAGACTGTCATGGTGGTTCTGGCCTTCATGGCCACCAAACCAGGGAACAAGACAAGGAAACTGTTAGGAAAACCATTAACCAACTCCATTGTCTTAGGTTGTCCCCTGTTCCAAGCAATTCTTTGTGCCACCTGGTTGGTAACCTCTCCTCCGTTTCCCAACATGGATTTCCACTCCTTGTTTGGAGAGATTATCTTAGAATGTAACCAAGGCTCAGCTTCAATGTTTTACATTGTCCTTGCCTACCTAGGTTTTTTGGCCCTTATCAGTTTCACAGTGGCATTTCTAGCTAGGAAATTGCCTGATAGCTTTAACGAAGCCAAGTTCATTACTTTTAGCATGCTGGTCTTTTGCAGTGTTTGGATCACTTTCCTCCCCACCTACCTGAGCACCAAAGGGAAATCCATGGTGGCTGTGGAAATCTTCTCCATCTTGGCCTCTGGAGCTGCTGTCTTGGCTTGTATCTTTTTCCCCAAATGCTACATTATTCTACTGAGGCCAGATCTGAATTGTAGAGAAAATATAGTAAGAAACAAAAATCTCTAGCTAATTCAGGTATACCCTACATTTATATTTATCCTGAGATGTTGAGAATGTTTATAGCAGGAGTGTCACACTTACGGCCTATGGCTCGGATGTGTCATGCACTGGCAACGCTCACACCTATTTTAGCAAAGGGAGGGGGAGTTGTGATATGTCACATGACTCATCTCGAGTTTATAGTATTTAAAAAAAAAACGTTGACATGAAGGAGGTAGGGATGGGGGGGGAAGTTTTATGGTACCCCTTGCTAACATTCACTTGGTAATTGTGACAGGAAAGGTTGTAAAATGGGGCAAAACTCACCTGTCCACCTGTCCCGACACTTCTGCGCATGCGCAGAAGCGGCGCACATGAGCGTGCACACGAGCACAAGCAAACTGGTAGCGCCGGGGTTTGAAACCCACATCTGCTATAAATAAACCAAACATCCTGTCCTCTAACTGTCAACTCCAGCCCCAATGTTAATTAAGCAAGAAACCATTTGATAGGGTAAAGGAGGTGGGGGAAATCCCACAGTTCAGCAGGGCACGTAGTCACTGAGCGCCCACTTTTGGCCATCTAGCTAATTGCAGCTCCCAATAATTTCTAGAGGTTGGCTCTCTTCCTTGAAGGAGCAAAGGAAAGGTATATAGGTAAATACTTGACAACTGTAACTTCTATTGCACTTACGCTCTCTACGCTGTGGCGAAATAAATGATGCCTTTGTTCCAAGTGACTTGTGTGTTGTTTGGATGACTTAACCTGGTTCTGACCTCAGAACTTTCTTCTAACAGGATCAAACTCTCCACAATAGAACAGTGATGGAGAAGCTTTTTGGGCTCCCGTGCCAAGAACAGGGGGAGCACAGGGGGGTCATGCGCCGGCATGTCACACCCATAATACTATGCGTGTGACACACACACACACACCCCGTGGACATGTGCGTGGGGCCAGCAACGTCCCCCCCACTTTTGCCGCTGTTTTTTCATGCCCCCCCCCACAGGCTCCAGAGGCCTTCTAGGATCCTGGGGAGGGCAAAAACAGCCTCCCATCCCCATCCCCAGGGTGAAAAACGGACTACTGGGAACCCGGAAGTTTGGGAATGGTGACTTCCAGTTTGTCCATAGGGCCAATTTTTGACCTCCAGACCCTTCAGGGGCCTTCAGGGAAGCTTCCGGAGCTCTGGAGTATGAAAAATGGACCTACGGACAAACCGGAAGTCATTTTGTTTTGCTAATAGGGGTGGTTTTTGCCCTCTGGAGCCTTCAGGGAAGCCTCCTGAAGCCTCCTGAGGGTGAAAAACGGTCCTACAAGCAAACTGGAAGTCCATTTCTGAATTTCCGGTTTGCCCATAGGGCCGGTTTTTCACACTCCGGAGGCTTCATTCAGGAAAGTCTCCGGCGGGCAAAAAACAGCCTCAAAAGAAGGGCAAAGTCAGCTGGCCAGCACGCCCATGCACACTGGCCAGCTGACAGAGCAACGCCTTGCCTGCCCTGACAAATGGCCCCGCATGCCACTTGTGCCATGTGTGCCATAGGTTCGCCATCATGGCTATAGAGTCAATAGCCGTGATGGCGAACCTATAGCAGGAATGCCACAGGTGGCCTGTGTAGCCCTCTCTGTGGGCACATGAGCCATCACCCCAGCTCAGCTCTATCATGTATGGGTGCGCGCCTCCCGCCAGCCAGCTGATTTTTGGGTCTCTGTCACGCATGTGGGAGATGTGTCCGCATGCATGGGGGCAGGGAATCACATGTGCATGTGTGGGGGTTGGGGGAGGTTGCGCATGTATGCATGAGGGATGTGGGGGAGCTTGGGGAGCAGCATGCCCCCCCCAGCCCATTTTGGTCCCAAGAAGCTGCAGACGTGGGCTTGCACGGGCTGTCATGTGCTCGCGCAGGCTTTCAGCACGTGAGAACAAAATGGTTAGGCATCACTGGTCTATAGGGAATCATATTGTCATCCCAGGTACAGCTCAAAAATTGTGAATCCCATTTTGAACATATTTGAGAGCTCAGCCTGCCCTCTGGTGGCCAAATTAGGGACTTAGAATAAACTTTATTGTCACTTTGAATGTATAGTAATCGGTATACATTAAAATGCAATTTCTTTTTTTTTTTTTTTTTTTTTGCAATTTTTCTTTGAAACATAAAAAAACAACATAAAAAAATTCTCTAACCTCTAACCCCCAGGATTAGATCTCCAGTTTAAAGAAAAGATTGGACAATTTAACCAATGGACAGTGTTGGAAGGGACCTTGTAGGTCATCTAGTCCAACCCCACTCCCCCACACCCCTGGCCAAGCAGGAGGCCATTTCTGACAGATGGCAGTCCCATCTCTTCTTGAAAGCCTCCAGTGATGAAGCTCCCACAACTTCCGAAGGCAACGTCTGTTCCATTGGTTGATTTTTCTGTCAGGAAATTCCTCTTTATTTCCAGGTTGAATCTCTCCTTGGTCAGTTTCCATCCATTATTACAACTTATACAGTAGCAGAGTTGGAAGGGACCTTGGAGGTCTTCTAGTCCAACCCCCTGCCTAGGCAAGAAACCCTATACAGTTTCAGACAAATGGCTATCCAACATCTTCTTAAAGACTTCCAGTGTTGGAGCAGTGTTCACAACTTCTGGAGGCAACTTCTGTTCCATTGGTTGATTGTTCTGTCAGGAATTCCTCTTTATTTCCAGGTTGAATCTCTCCTTGGTCAGTTTCCATCCATTATTCCCTGTCTGGCCTTTGGATGCTTTGGGAAAATAGCTTGACCCCTTCCTCTCTGGGGCAGCTCCTCAAATATTGGACAACTGCTATCCTGTCTGGTCCTTCTCTTCATTAAACTATCCATGCCCAGTTCCTGCAACTGTTCATCGTATGTTTTAGCCTCCAGTCCCCTTATCATCCTGGTTGCTCTTCTCTGCACTCTTTCTAGAGTCTCTACATCTTTTTTATAGTGTGGTGACCAAAACTGGATGCAGTACTCTAGATATGGTCTTACTAAGGCTTTATAGAGTGGTATTAATACCTCTCTTGATCTTGATTATATCCCTCTGTTAAGGCAATTTAGTATTATTTGTCACAGATGGAGTAAGGCCTTCTGTCTTGGGCAGGAGGTTGGACTAGAAGACCTCCAAAGTCCCTTCCACCCTTCTGATTTTGTGGTTCTGGAGATGACACCCTGGTTAAGTAAAGAGAGAGTTGCCAGGGAGTTTAGGTCGCTCCCAGATTCAGCCACTAGGGGGCAGGCCACACTTCCCAATGAACAGGCCTTTTCAGTTGATAAGCATTCGCTGGCTGGGGAATTCTGGGAGTTGAAGTCCAGACATCTTCAAGTTGCCAAGGTTGAGAACACTGGCTTAACAACTAGCTTAATGGGTATAAAATGATGAAGAATAAAATAACTGAGTTCTTCAAATAGGGAAAGTCCATTTTAAATCCTAGAGAGAGAGAGAGAGACAAAGCAGAAGCTATAACTTCTCTAGGAAAAGAATCCCATTGATAAGAAAAGGGCTCAATGAGGTTTTTAAACACCAAGTCGATCAAGAATTAAATCAAGCTATATAGAAACAAGCCACCAAAAGTTAGAACAACTTTTGTTGTTGTTTGGTTAGATCAACCCTGACTGCTCCTTTAGAAGGCCAGATCCTGAAGAGGAAACTCAAATCCTTTGGCTACCTAATGAGAAGGAAGGACTCCCTGGAGAAGAGCCTCGTGCTGGGAACGATGGAGGGCAAAAGAAGAAGGGGATGACAGAGAATGAGGTGGCTAGATGGAGTCACAGAAGCATCGGCGTGAGCTTAAATGGACTCCAAAGGATGGTAGAGGACAGGAAGGCCTGGAGGAACATTGTCCATGGGGTCGCGATGGTTGGACACGACTTTGCCACTAACAACAAGCGTTAATCTATCCATTTCTGCGCATTCTAGTATTTTCTTAATTACAATTAAGCAAGAAATTAATTAGGCAAGAAAACCAAAATGCACAGGTACAGTATAGGTGGTGCCTTGCTCACAGTAGTAACTGGGAGGGGATCTTGGAGTTCAAGTGGACAATCATTTAAATAGGAGCCAGCCGTGTGCAGCAGCTGCCAAAAAAGCCAACACAGTTCTAGGCTACATCAACAGAGGGATAGAATCAAGATCACATTAAGTCTTAATACCATTTTATAAGGCCTTGGCAAGGCCACACTTGGAATATTTGCATTCAGTTTTGGTCACCATGATGTAAAAAAGATGTGGGGACTCTAGAAAGAGTGCAGAGAAGAGCAACAAAGAGGATTAGGGGACTGGAGGTTAAAACATGAAGAAGGGTTGCAGGAATTGGGTAGGTCTAATGTTTAATGAAAAGAAGGACCAAGGGAGACATGATAGCAGTCTTCCAATTCTCAGGGGTTGCACCTGAGGCAGGAGAAGAAGCAATGAAGAGAAACTAAACACAGGAGAGAAGAAACACAGTTCTAGGCTACATAAATAGAGGGATAGAATCAAGATCCCGTGAAGTGTTAATACCACTTTATAAGGCCTTGGTAAGGCCACACTTGGAATACGGCATCCAGTTTTGGTCACCACGATGTAAAAAAGATGTGGAGACTCTGGAAAGAGTGCAGAGAAGAGCAACAGAGAGGATTAGGGGACTGGAGGTTAAAACATATGAAGAATGGTTGCAGGAACCGGGCTTGTCTAATGTTTAATGAAAAGAAGGACCAGGGGAGACATGATAGCAGCCTTCCAATATCTCAGGGGTTGCCACAAAGAAGAGGGAGTCAACTATTCTCCAAGGCATGTGAGGGCAGAACAAGAAGCAATGGGTAGAAGCTAATCAAGGAGAGAAGCAACCTAGAACTGAGGAGAAATTTCCTGACAGTTAGAACAATTAATCAGTGGAACAGAAGTTGCCTCCAGAAGTTGTGAATGCCCCAACACTGAAAGTCTTTAAGAAGATGTTGGATAGCCATTTGCCTGGAACGGTATAGGGTTTCCTGCCTAGGCAGGGGGTTGGACTAGAAGACCTCCAAGGTCCCTTCCAACTCTGCTATTGTATATACATTCTCATCTGACAGAACCTCATCGTTTTTCCATTGTTGTGCAAATACAATTCTGGCTGCAGTTAGTATACGTAGAACCAGATATTTAGTCCTGCTATTAATTATTGGGTTGGTTTTTTTTCAACCACCCACAGGAAGAGCAGGTGAGTCCCAAAAATTCTCCACTGTCTGGCCAGGATTTTATAGGGACACCCAAAAAAACACCTCTGTGTCAAAGGTTGCATTGTTTGGGAGATGACCACTTGGGCGCTCTCGAGCGAGAAAGTGTTGCTAGGAAAACAAGGTGGACCTTCTGAGTCTCGTTGTTTGTTTGTGTGGTCGTGTTGAGTGCCTGTGTGTTGTCCAGAGAAGAGTTGTCACTTGTCATTCTTTCCCAGCCTGAGGTTTTCCTGGTAGTTGGAAAGACTCAGGATTGGTGGTTGACATTGTATTTTGGGGGGTTGGAGCAGCGCAGGAGGTTAGTGGGGAGGTAGCTGTGGGGGGACCTTATGTGACGGTGACACCTGCTGGCCTCAGATGCCCCCCCTTCTTCCCTGTGACAACACATATCAGCACAAAAGAGCAAAGAGTGGTATTAACCCAGTGGTGGGATTCAGCCGGTTCGCACCTATTCGGGAGAACCAGTTGTTAACTTTCTAAGCAGTTCGGAGAACCGGTTGTTGGAAGAATTCTTTGTTTTTTTCCCACTTTACAGGGCTAATCCTGTAAGGAAGGCAAAAAGGAAAACATTCTGATGTTGTTCTAGCCTAATCTTGATTGCCCTGCTTACAGAAAACTGCCTCTCCGGTTAACCCTTATTACCATTGTAACAACTAAGGCAAAGTTCCCCATCGACATGAGTGACATTGACTTGGCCACGCTCACATGATCACACAACCACCAAGCCCTGCCTACCCAGCTAGTCATTAGGGCAGAGAACTGGTTGGTAAATTATTTGAATCCCGCCACTGTATTAACCCTTCACGTGATCTTGATTCTATCCCTCTGTTGATGCAGCCTAGAACTGTGTTGGCTTTTTGGCAGCTGCGCACACGGCTGGCTCCTATTTAAATGGTTGTCCTAGATCCTTGGCACAGGTGGCACACGATGCCCTCTCTACAGGCACAGGAGCTGTTGCCCCAGCCCAGCTCCACCACAGATGCCCGCGTGCCTCCTGCCAGCCAGCTGCTTTTCGGGTCTCACTGTGAATGCATTGGGGGGCCATGCAGGAGATGCATCCACATGCATGGGGGCAAGGGGGCTCATGCACGCAGGGGTGGGAGTGGGGGAGCGCCCTCCCTCACCCCATGCCCTGTTTTTGATCCAAGGAGGCTTCAGGGAGCCTGCTCCGTCCAAAACAGTCTACACGGGGGGGGGGGGCATGCAGGAGACGCAGGCACCTGCATGGGGAGGCAGGGGGTGCATGCAAATGCGCAGGGGCAGGCCACACTGGGGCAGTGTCGTGTGTGTATTGCATTGTGGTTGTGGGCCCATGTGCATGCGCTCTGTCACACGAATGTACGCGTTTTTGGTGCACAATGACAAAAAAGTTAGCCATCACTGACCCAGATAGAATCAAGATCACGTGAAGTGTTGATACCACTTTATAAGGCCTTGGGAAGGCCACACTTGGAATCCTGCATCCAGTTTTGGTCACCACAATGTAGAAAAGATGCAGAGACTCTGGAAAGAGTGCAGAGAAGAGCAACAAAGAGGATTAGGGGACTGGAGACAAAAACATAGGAAGAACGGTTGCAGGAACTGGGTATGTCTAGTTTAATAGAAAGAAGGACTAGGGGAGACATGATAGCAGTCTTCCAATATCTCAGGGGTTGCCACAAAGTAGAGGGAGTCAAGCTATTCTCCAAGGCACCCGAGGGTAGAACAAGAACAATGGAGAGAAACTAATCAAGGAGAGAAGCAACACAGTTCTAGGCTGCATCAACAGAGGGATAGAATCAAGATCACATGAAGGGTTAATACCACTTTATAAGGCCTTGGTAAGGCCACACTTGGAATCCTGCATTCAGTTTTGGTCACCACGATGTAGAAAGATGTGGAGACTCTGGGAAGAGGCAGAGAAGAGCAACAAAGAGGATTAGGGGCTAAAACATATGAAGAACCGTTGCAGGAACTGGGCATGTCTAGTTCAGTGATGGTGAATCTATGACACATGTGCTTAAAACAGCCTGGAAAATGGCCTGGAAAACAGTCCCAAAAGGCCTGAAAATGGGCAGAAAAATGCCCCCCAAATGGCCAAAAAACAGGCGCGCACACACTTGTCAGCTGGTCTTCAGGTTTTGTGCACACAC